>NW_006921281.1:94312-162194 GCF_000392275.1 Phaeoacremonium minimum UCRPA7 | reverse complement strand
AAATCGATTTTAAATTGATTCTAAATTAATTCTTTTTTTTAACTTATATAAGATAAAAGATAAAAGATAAGATAATGCTTACTAAAAGTGTGGTCAGGCTGGCTCAAAAGTGCGGTCAGGTGGGGTAGGTTTTTGTATGGAGGCTCCACTGGGTGCGGTCAGGTGGGTCGGATGGGTGCGGTCAGGTCAGCAGCAGACTGTCACAGAACCGGGTGCGACGCAACAGACCTATGCCTTTCCCAAAAGTTGCCCTCAGTACTTACCTTTGTCGGGCACTGACCCGAGCTGGTGCTGCTTTAATATGAGCAAAGGGTGAGCATCTGAATCATGCACAGATCAGGAGCCTTGCTTTCGACCACCCGCTACAAGGGTGTGTTGACTGCGGGGGGCCTCAACTGCCACCCCGATCAAAGTTGCTATAGAGCTAAATAGAACCAAGTCTTATAAGGCTACAGGGGTTCGTTTCTAGACACCTTAATGCATGCTCTGTTGTTGTCTGAACGAAACATTGTGGTACAAACGTATCCTATTGGTTGACAAAAAAAAAAAAAGGTCAAAAATTTGGGGCGATCCGTGGATCGAACACGGGGCCTCTTGCAGTCGCTGACAGCCCAAAGCAAGCTGGTAAATAGTTAGTTTTGACACCCCGCATTAGAGTTCACGGTCACACTCACAATCATACCACTAGACCAATCGCCCTCACACTGTGCTTTTGAGGTATTATGGTATATATAAACTCAATCCCGTTTGGCAAGGGAAATGCTATTCGTGCTGTGCAAATTGGCTATTTGTGCATTTCTTCCTTAACTACTAAATAATATAATTAGTAGAGTATTGAGGAAAATGTGATACTTACAAAATAGTATTATATTAAGACACTGCACAGATAGCATTTCCCTTTGGTACAAGGTCTGCTTTTTGTTCGATACAAGCTACAAGGACGCGAGTTCTGTCACGGTAAAATAAAAGACCTTCCAAACTGCACGCATGGTTGGCGACGTCTTCGTACAGTATATATAGACTACATGCCCTAGAAAAGCATAACATCTAGAGTAATGAACCTTCCCTTTTCAACTTAACGTATCCTCAAACGTAACCTTAGGGTTTTTCTTCATCAAAGAATTGCGTGCTTCCCCGCGCTTGAGTTATCGTCAGTAACCTAATGATGTATAAGTATTTTGGGTTATCAAGGTTTCTGATATAACTCTCATCTATGACAATGATACGCTGCTTGGACTGAATCCATACATTGCCTCGTAAAGTCTTACCGAAGCGGTAGCTCCATCAGCTGTTGAGGTCTCGGCCTCGAGGAAGATAAATTGTCTTGTCTTTTGTCTTGTCAAAAGTTTGCCTTGATATAATTAGGAGGCTCTTGTCAACCACGTCAAACTAAGACAGGCCAGACCGTGAGTCCCCTCCACACTGGCTACAAGGTTGCCGCCGAACGACATATGCACCTGTCCGGATTAAGAAGTATGCACTGTTGTCAGTCCTAATATAGTCGCACTTTCTGCGCCGAACCATGACTGTCGGTGGATCGCCAAGTGATGTATCAGTCTCACGGAAATAAACGAGGAAATGTTTGCCTCTAGTACGGTTGGCGGTGACAACTGGCCTGTAGTTGATAGACCTCAGGGCTGTATTGGCCATCTGGAGGGCACTGAGGACACTGGCTCGTGCATTAGCTCTTGTTTCGGGAATCTTCAGAGCGGCAAAGTCTTGATGAGGCAAATCGCGCGTCGTCTGAAAGGTATTGATGAATTGGCAGTCCTTGATTGAGTCGCTCGAAGCCGTGACGAATGATGACATCTTCAGGAAGCCAGTCGACTAGGTCATCGTAGGACAAAGTTTGCAGCATGAGAGCGAGGAACATTTCGACGATGTTCAAAAAAAGGCCGGTGCCGTGTTCTCCGAACTTTCCACGATCCACTCCGAGGACTCTACGGCATTGCCTGTCATGTTAGTCTTGTTACTTGAGTGCTTCAATAAACATCAGTTTACACCACAATTCAGATCACTATGAGGCTCCTTTAGCGCCATACCCAGGGCGATCTCATTTCTATATTAAATATCTTGTAGGTTATCTTCTCTGTTAGTAAAGAATAAGGTCATCAGATCACTTAATAGAACAACAGTCAAACTGTTAATATCAGAGATAGGAGGAGAGACTCAAGTAGGAGAGAGTTAAAGGTAAGGAAGTGAACACCAAATATATTGAGGTATGTAGAAACCAACCCCTATTCGCTTCATTTTTTGGCTTTGCGGCAACTTGAACCGGGGGTAGCAGAAAAGAGCTCGCAAAAGCCCCACAGTCGACGCAGCCACCGCACACCCACTGCACAGTTTAAAGCAGCACCAGCACCAGCCCACTCACGAACAAGGAAATGGGCGAGGGCAAGATTCGGGCAGCATTATGAGTTGAAGTAAATCGGCCGCTATTCATGACTTATAGCGTAGTGCTGCTGGTCTTGCTTGTAGTCATATTGTTGCCCTTCTTCGAGCCCTTTCATCATGGTCGTTCTCTTTGCTAAGTTCATCCGCCGCGACAACATCCTCGAGAAGTAAGAGGGAAAGGGGGCCCATTTAGCGGAGGCTCCTGCCCCCTGAGCAACTCAACTGTTATGGCTTCCTGTCCAATGACCTAGCCACACTCACACTATACCCAACGGTAGTCCCAGGGCCAGGCCTCCGAAGCTGACGTCTCTTCTATAAATGTGAGCTTTTAATCCAGGTACCAGTGGTATAAATTGATGCTAAGATCTACAGTGGATTCTTGAACTCTATCACCCAACAGAGCATCATCCGTGGTTGGCAATTGTACCAACTACAACGCGAACCACCCGGATAGGAAAGTGTAAACTCTTCGAGGGCGTATCTCTGTTAGTAACCCATGATTAAAACCGCCTACGTGCTACCCTATCCATCTTCTGCTTCTGACAATAACACATTAATTCTATTCAACAGCAAGAGCCCAAATATACCAGTCTTTCTGCGTCAGTTCTTAATTTACTCGACAACGTGGTCGATACACTTATCTCCGTAACGCAGAGCTATGGAAAGCCCGCAGGACGCGACCCGCGGTGTTGCTCAGGGCACCGATCCTATAGTTCAGTTCACATCATTTCAAGAGCTGTATCGCCAGATTGAGGATGCCTCAGGTGATATCCTCATTGTCACAGGTATATAATCTTCCTCATAGAAATTGAGCCTTGGACTAACTTTTTCTCTAGGTGTCTCTCCTGAGACCGCTGCCACACTCTTAAATCAGGAGAGAAGACGTCGTCATTTTCGAGTCCGTCGATATTACGCCAACCGTAAAACTCTAATCGTCGCAATTCCAACCGCGCTGCACGAACGCCTCCACCTTGAAATATATGGAGATCATTTTTACAAAGTCGCCATGATGAATTTGCGTCATGACTGGGTCTCAGCAGGAGCTTCTTATCACCCTCATCATCTCCGTGGAAACTGCGGAGAAGCCGATTCATCGGGAGGGCCCTATCCTGATCGTGTAGGGTATAGTGAATGGCCAACGCTCGTCATTGAAGTGGGAGATACAGCAACATTGAAGCAGCTTAGGTCTGATGTAGAGTGGTGGTCCTCTGAATCACACCATGAAGTACAAATTGTACTTCTCGTCAAATTTGACCATCACCAGGACAAAATCATACTGGAGACATATGAAGAAGCAGAACCTCGACGTGGGGCGATGACGACACGATCTTCTGCGAAGCCCGTGAGACGACAAGAAATCACGATCACACGAGATGTAACCTCTGACCCACCGACCTATAATATCTCGGGGGGTACCTTAAGCTTGAGTTTCAAGCGTCTTTTCCTCAGAGATCCGAATCCAGCAGGAGGCGAGGGGAATTTTGTCTGGAGCATCGCAGATATGGAAAGTTTTGCAAACCGCGTATGGATGGGATTAGTTGAGGCATAGAGAAACGGACACCCTCGACATTGGTATGGGAAGCTAATTGCGCAACCATGATGGCTGGTCGGGCTGATCGTTTGTAAAATGTAACCTCAACGGTTACTGTCGTCGTTTTCTCTAAGTTTATGTCAGCAGGGCCAGCTGTAATCCAGTTACTTACTGCTTTAATGTAATCTCAGTCAAAGAACACGCTATGAGTTATTCTGCGAACAGCAAATGGTGTGGTTCTTTTGGAGTGCAAGCGATGGACCGCCTAAACAAAATGCTAATGCTTCTCTAATGAAACAAACAACATAGGTGATGGTCCGCTTAAGGTGAATGCTTTGCTCGACATAAGGTTCAAGAAAACGAATTTCTTGATGGGCTGGTGGAGATTTTGATGATAAATGGAGAACACTTGCATGTTCTGTGATCCAGGATAGGGACTTCTCAGGAACGTGCTCTTATATGTTGAAGCTGAGCCTTGCGCTCAATGGATATTCAACTGTGGATAAGCGACGCGATGCAACCAGAGGTAGCACGGTGAAACCTCCAGTGATGATTACAGTGCCAGGCCATGGATCCGCCAGACTCTATACCATTGGGCCTTCTGTCTAACCGAGTTCCCTCTCGTCTGGTTCTATAAAACTTCTTCCCGCCACTATCTGCGTACCAGTGGGCACTTTTGATAGTTTCCTAGGTTTGGGTACAGCCTGATCGAGTGACCCGCGGATAGTGACAATCGTGCCAGCTTTCGGAGATAGGCTCGAGGAGAAGCGCCACGCATCTGCCGTCGCAAAATTTCTAGCTAAAGTAGTATCTTATTCTATAAGTCTTTTGATTGCTTTGATTGTTGCTACACGATAAGTTGAAGCAATCCCGACATGCTCAGGGAAGCTGCAAATCAATAACCATTGCTCCTCTGCCCACCTCAAATGACATCACGGAGAACGATGTCTCCCACTGTGCGTTTCACAAACATTGGAGCACTCTTCAGAGAGATTGACTCTGTTTCTGGAGACGTCCTCGTTGTTGCAGGTATGCATTTCCCCCCATAGTTCTTGAGACACTGCTAAATGACCTTATATATGTTGCAGCTCAAGATTTTACCCATATTGAGATAGCGAGAGACTAGGAGCGAAAAGTATTTCGGTTTCGTCGTCATATAACTGACATAGCCACTGTAATTGTCACAATACCTACCGACCGTCGTGGGTCACTCCATCTCGAACTATATGGTTACCTGTTTCCACAGTCGACGAGTCGTCATGTGTGATGTTGCTTGCTTCGTCGAGGACAGGAGAGCGTGGGGTTTAATCGTCCTTGCTTGCGTTCATCAACTCTTGAAATTGGAGTGAGAGCTTGTCGGATGCGTGCTGGCTGTTGAAGACCTGCATGATCACGCTGTTGTAGAGACCGTTGTATAGACATATTAGGTGAATTAGACGCTAGCGTTTCTTAATGGGGTCTTGCTTCTGAATTGGATTTGGATGTCGCTCGTGATGACGATGATACATCCAGCGAAGGTAAGTGCGATGTTTTGTAGCCGTGATCAGCCGTCATATGAAAGACAAGCCGGTTACGAGTATAGTCCTACTCTACATTAAGGACGTCTAAGACATCCATAGGTGTCCAATCCCTAGTGGAACTGACGCCCTTCACGCCTAGACCGAGACGCTGAGAAGCTTGCGCTGTGGACAGGGCAGCCCTAGCGGTGGACCAGTCGGGAATCTTGCTGGACAGCTTGTTGAGCCTGCGCCACAATGTCTGAGACTTGTCATAATTGAAACGTAACGAGGAGGGTGGGCTCGATCCCCCACCGCGATCCCCACCGTTGCAGGAACTGAGTACCTCATCTCCCAGCACAACTTGCCTTGTTGCTGCCTTGCCGCCTCCATCTCCAGATCCAGATCCAGATCTGCTGCAGGAAACCGACCTACAAGAGACCAGTCAGCTGCGGACGATGGTCTTCCAGCACAAGAAAGAACAGCTGGCTAAGGCAGAGCTGGTCTCTGTTTCTGCAACAACTGACGATCCTTCATTCACTACCGGCAACATGCCCGGCGTCACTGGCGTTTCCATTGACACTACTTTCCGACTTATGGACCTGCCAGAGCACTTCAAGGCGAGGGGCGTCAAATTCACGGTTGATTCTGCCACCACCGCCGACAATGCCGCCAGTGACGGCAACGACGAGAACGCAAAGCTCCTCCTCAAGATCATCACCGACATCAAGCGCAACAAGGCTCCATACAACAGTCTCGAGGAGCTTAAGGATATTGTCCAGACACACCTCGCCCGGCGAGACTACAGCCCCACTGTAAACACACCAGATACATAGCATGCCGTTTATCCGGGTCAACACATCTCACAATAAAGACATCCGTATCAAGTGGCAGCAAGTCCAGCACGCCTCGCCAATATCGACGACGCGCCCGACGACCCCCACCGACGTAACGTTCTGGCTGACCAAGCCGGGCTGCCATATCGATATTGACATGAAGATGCGGCACGACGTACTTTATCGACAGAGGACACGAGGCCATCTGCCCCTACCTCTCCATTGAGCTGCGCAGGGATGGCGAGAGGGCCGAAGACGTCGTGTGACGTCTCTACGAGACTGGCGGCGAAGCCCTCTACAATCGTTTCCGCCTACGCGAGCACGGTGCGCAAGGGGAGACCATACCCATCGCACACCATGAGTTGGATGTCATCTGCCACTATGCCATCGCCATCGGCTGGGACAACTTAAGCGTCTAGCTACTCACGCCATCAAAGTCCGTTCTCTGTAGTGACAAGCCCTCCTGTTCCATTTTACCGGCCATTGTCTTCCAGCTACCGACTACTTCGCTGAAGCCACACGCAGCAAAATCCGAGCGGAGCGCCACAACTCCTGCTACAATCAAGACCCATCCACCATCGTAGGCCTTATCTTCAACCACATCAACGGCTCGCTTAGCACCATCCAACATCGACAAGGCCGAAATCTCAGAATCCGCCGCCGCCGCCGCCGCCTCGACAGTGACACCGACAGTGTGGCAAGGTTGCCACATGGAGCAGCTCAACAGCGCATTCAACAACCGCGTCGAGACGGTCAACCTGCTGGCCCAGTGGATCCAGGGCATTCACCACTGGGGCACCACCCAGTATGCCAGCGCCGTGGAGAGAGACGTCATAGGGGACCGCACATCGAGTTCTGATTCTGGTCTCAGCGGAGAGGAGATGCAGCTGTAATTGGAGGGCCCGAAGACACTGGTGCTGGGCAAACGCTTGCGGACGAGGCCAAAGGCTTGGAAAGGGGATGCTGGATACAAACACAGAGGGGAGAATGACGGATAACGATAAAACATATGTCTGTCAAGACCATGTGTTATGTATGTATCACCCCCATAGCTGGGGCAGTGAACAAGGTCGCTGCAGTTACGAAAAGGATCCAGTGTAGATTGCGGATTCGTGCATTCATGATAATATCTGTCGGTCTCTCTGCCGTGTCTTTTCACCCGTATCCGCCTGCATCCCGATGGCAAACCGGGCCATCCATCACCCATGGAGTGTGCGGAACAACCCATCGCGTCGTGATTGATTCTATCCCATACTAATCAGTCAGATTTACAAGGTTCTGCTCTGATGATGCGCTCCCACTGGAAAGGTAAGGCGGTAGCCACTAACCTACCATTCAACAGCGTTGACTTGACTTGACCCGTCCTCACTTTGTCGACACACTAACAGGTCAGCTTTGACTGCCGTAGATGACGGCTCTTCCACGACGTTGGACGGTGGACGCTTCTTCTTCTTACATAGTCGTTGTAGATGGTCGGTCATAGCAAAGAGAGGAAGAGTGAAATTGGTTGGGCATGACTGGCCCCGACTTCAGGGTCGTATGAGACTTGGGTGTCAGTTCAAAGCGTATGGTGAAACTAGGTTGTTAGTGAATGATTGGATGTAGGGGGACTGGTGATGGAACTGGGCTGGCGTTAAACAGTTACATTTATGAAGCATATGGGTTTTCATTAGTACAAAGCTAAAATGCTACATATTTACGCCTACAAGAAGTGGTGAGGTGAGCGAGAGTCCTACGCGAAGGAACACAGGCAAAGGACTTCGCTACAAGGTAGAAACAGGAGCTCTGAGGATAATCAGATAAGATACAGAAGCTTTGTTGGGACAAATGAGAGTCGTAGGAAGCTGGGTGGTCCAGGAACCGTCTTCGCCCTCGCACGCCAAAGAGGACCGACCGAGCGTCGTCCTGAGCTGAGTGTCGTGGCTCACGTATATACGTAATGCACAATAGAAGAGAGGACATTGTTGGCTATACTGCAAGTCTGCAAGAGAACTGTCTATCATCCTTGAATCCTTCCAACAACAGATCAACTGCTCCATTTGTCCAATCCATCCTCGGTACACGAACCAACCATCCAAACAAAGACGGAAGGCGGGCGTCAACGTGTCTGGAACATCACCATTAGTAGAGGTCAACGATAGTTCAGGGGCGGGGAAGCTCACATAGCGAACGCTCCATCGTTACATTGGATGTTTATGCGCGACAGTAGTTGCCAGCCAAAAGATGACGCCCCAGATAGCACCCACAACGCCGATAAGCACGATGTTGCAAGAATGAGCGAGATGGTCCTGGCCCTTCTGGCGATAGAGCATATCATCCAGTTTAGCGATTGTGGCCAGTCGGGTCTGCACATCGTCGTTATCTCGAAAGACCCCGGCCACCTGTAAGATGAGACCATTGTTGGTCTGCATAACCATGCCACCAGGACCAACAGCCGGGCCGTTCTACGGCTGCCGCTGGTTCTGGGACTGGAAAGCTCTATGGATGGCTGTTTTCGAGTGACGAAAACATGTCAGTCATTTGAGAATTTCGGGAGGGAGGGAAAGAGGCGTAGGCGACGCGACACACGTGACGCGCGTGATGCACGAATGCATGGGACATACGTACCTGAGCTAATCGTCTCAGCGAATAGATCTATGACTCCCTTGGAGCCTGCGTGGGAAGTCTGGACGGGAGATGCCTCCTCCAGGGTGAAGGTGAACTGGATGGGAGTGTGAGGAAAGGGACAAAGGCGCAGGCCACGACGGTGATGGAGATGGAGATCGAGGGCGGAAAACAGCCCGTCGTTGGTGTAGAGGGCCATGGTAACCTTTCCGTTTTCATATGCGATCACACGATCCAGGTCGGTCATGGTTGTTGTTGTCGTGTTGACAAATCGTGGTGGTGATGGCGACGATGACGAAGCTTTTGTCGAGGCCTTTGTCCAAAACCTGGCCCAGTCACGTGTGTTTCGTCGAGACACCGGACACACCCACATAACCAATCACCCTGGAGGAGGCGAAGAAGCTATCCATCCTTTTAGGGCTGACCAGGACTTGTTAGTGTGATGTGGGCGATGCCCTGCCGCCATGAAGCGTTCTATTTACGCGCATCTGTGATTTTCTGTCTGCAGTTTGTCTTCAGGTATTATAGAAGCCTTCGAATTGTTCGATTTTCCACCTAAGAGAAACGATAGCTAGGGCTATTGACTATAATTACGATAAAGTATGCTTTGGTTGCTATACCAATGCTTATTGACAAGTTATACATTTCTATAGAAATATGCAACTCACTTGTAAAAAGTATGAGCTAATAAGAGTAAAGAATGTCTAAGCAAGAGATATTGGTAACCAAAGAAGGTGTCTAGAAAAGAAACTCCAAGGGCTTTTAAGGGCTTTATTCCATTTTTGGCTTTCCAGCATTTCAACTGGGTTGGTAAATTGAGGCTCCCAAAGGGCACCTCCTACACACCTGTTGCACACCCATTGCACAGGTTAAAGCAGCAGCAGCACCGGCCCGCTCACGAAGAAGGAATGGAGCGAGGGCAAGGTTCAGGCAGTAATTTACTCTCTAATGTAATGTATCGTGATGCCTCCAGATGCTGATGCTCATGATGAATGATGAGTGACTCCATACATACATACATACATATAGGCACTCCATGTACTTCTACATCAAAACATCGTAAAACTCGTGCTTACTCCTCTGGCCACCTTCAAAGGTTTGTTTGGTTGGCAATTTCCAGAGAGGTTAAATGTTATTCTCAAATACGACAAGCTGAGATAAAATGTATGATTAGATAAGAAGATAAGACCCCACTAACGAGGAATTCATTACCCTGTCGTATCACATGTATATGACGATACATTGATTGACAACAGTAAAAAAGGGAAACCCGAAAACTGTCAAAGGATAATGAGTTTGAAATACAACCCATTCACACAACATCATACGCTCGTCTCTCCGCATACACAAGCACATCTTCATCTTCAAAGCCGATCCCACATACTCACATCATGACTGCGGACCGCCCTACAACACACCACGATATGCATATGACTCGAGACAGGGGCTCCATGATGGCCTCTTGTTTAACCTCAGCCACACCTCAAAGCTCTCCAGATCCATCACTTTGTACACCTATATCTGCGTCAACACTCCTGCCCTTTGCTGTGCAGCAAGCTATTGAGCTCCTGGAGAAGCACCGTGCCGCCAAGCTGAAGTCGTCCTCGAACCTCGACAATATCATTTCTGTCTCGCTCGAGCCAGCCGAATTCAGATTGCTATCACATTACCTTTGGGGTCAAGAAAACGAGCAACGAGTTCTGAAACGTGGCAACGGCGCCAATCACAGCCCGGACCTCAACACAAATAATAAAGCAGCTGCGGCAAGCCCTTCCCTCGGCGCCTTCGACCCCGACCTCGGCGCGTACCTCCGAGACGAGGTCGCTTATTCGTATTGCTTCCGGCAGCGCAAACTCGAGATCCGCATCCCGAGTATTTTCCACGACACCGTATCCTGCGACGTAACCAATATCATCCTTGACTCGGCGCGCGCCGCCGCCCGCCGCCTCCCCGAGGCAGAGGCAATTCTCGACTCGCTCGAGGTTCGGCAGTCGCCATCTGCTAACTCCTATCTGGTATGGGATTGGGACGACGACGATGACGAGGATAATATAAAGCCTGCAAGGAAGTTTCCTGACGGCGCCATTGGCTTGAAGGCGGCGAGCGCAAACACCCTGATCGTCGAGGTCGATTTCTCCAACAAGGAGGGGCCGGACAAGGTCAACGGTAAGCAATCTGTCAACATCACGATCCAGCCAAACTCCGTTGTGATACGTCCATGCAGCCACACCTCCCACCTTTCTCTTCCCTTTCCATTGGTTATTGGCTCCGTTGCTATACTAACAGGCTCTCCTTCCCAGAGTTCCTCACCCTCGCCGAGCCACACGACCAAGCCCGCACCGGGATCATCATCGACATTGACTACATGACGCCCGCCGAGCGCCTATCACACAATCTCTCCGAGAACGAATACTCCGCCAAGGTCTCCATTCTCCGCCAGCAGGACTCCCTCGCGCCAGGCAGAAACCCCTGCTCGACCATGGACATCGCCTCTGAGACGTCACTGACGCTCTTCCTAAGCGACCTAGCCGCTGATGCAAAAGAAACATCCGCGGCAGACTTCACCTTCACGATCCCCTGCGCCGAGTTGGCTGCCGTGATTGCGCGAGCGGCCGACGCGCAGAGCCGATGCGACAAGGAGGAGCGTGAGATGGCGGCCGTGTCTGCTGACGAGGTCGCTGCCATCAAGGCTAGGATTCAGCGCGGCTCAGGTGACTCATGGTAGAGGTTGCCAGAGGCAGGATAGCTTTGATAGTATATATGTTAGCTAAAACTGATGATGGTGATCAGATGGGGACTTACCTTGGATCATGTAAAGGTCGTGATGCTTGTTGAAAGATAGAATCCGGCTGCTGATTATGATATGATATTTGAGGGAACAAGTCGCTGCTAAGGATGTTGTAGAGAGGAGAAGATGTTCCGGTAAGAAGTCTCTACCTCGGTCTTATCAAGTCTACCAAATTCAGGGTCACATTAAGTTAACGCTCATCTATAGGCCATACCTTACTGCCAGCAGTTCCGCACTCTTCCACTGAACAAACAAATCATGGCGAAGTGCCTCCTCATCCTGTGCATGATGTGTGGTATTTGGCTGTATCTGCCCGCTCAGATATGAGGCCAATTGTTTGGCTTGACAGAAGCCGCATCACTCAAGATGCCGATGGCCAAAGATTGAAATGGAGTCTAGCAAACTACTCCACGACACCACTGAATGGAACTCAACCCAGATCCATTTTCATTACATCAGAGGAGCCTGGCAAACCATACACATGCGTCGCCACAGCTGTGAAAGCTTTACTTCAGCACGAGACCATCCATCAACTATTCTGTTTGTCAAATTACAGTAAGGAAGAGGCTTTCGACAATACGTATACCCCATTAGACAAGCTAGGAGGACAGATCATCAAGCTTCTATACAGAGCTACAGCTATAAGAGAAAGAAGCATAGTCCAACTGATCCATGGATTTCTTGAAGATAAAGATCTAGACGCTCTGAGACAGCTAGGTTGAATAGTAGGAGTCGCACTTCCTGATGTCTATGATGTGACTTGAGCGTAGAGTCCTCCCAGTCCCATGTTACCAGTACCTATGCTCTCTCGAATCTTCTGAGCATTTCTTCCACCATATTCTGGCCTTGAACAAGCCAGGCTAACATCCTACGAAGTTGCTCTTCGCCTAGCCCATAATCATCGCCAGTACCAGGCCTAACGTGTTGCGATGGCGGCACTTGCAGCAGCCCCCACTCCTTGCTTGGACCTCCTCATAGACATCCGCGTTATCCTTCTAGCGGCTCTAATTGGTTCAGTGACCACAGCCCAGTCTGATCGGTGTACTGCTCTTGCCCCTCGAAACCGCCAGTGACAGGTCCTCTGCCAGCTTGCCAAAACGGGATATCGGCAAATATGTCGTTGCTAGTGATATTCGCGACAAATCTGCCGGCGTCTCCCAGATTCCAGCGCATAATCATACCAGCAGGTGCTGCAGTGCCAGGCAGAAGCGGCCATATCTGCCCCTCGCCCCAGCTTAGAGTGTTATTAGGGGCGTAGACGCACCGCGCGGCAATGACATGCCCATCTCCCCACCTAGCCAGGTATTCCGAACTAACATCTGTGCCATCTTGTGTTCGCGAATGCCACCAGACCACGGCGTAAGGTCCGAGACGTGCGTGCCCCCAGAAGGCAGCCTGAAGTGACGTTTCGAACGGTCGGTCAACCCACGTCTTATCATGGTACCCATACCCTTCAAATGACATATCAATATCGCCAATTTGGAGGGAGACTGTTGCATTAGCGTCTGGCAAGGTATTTGCCCAGGCGACCCCTTTAATTGTTTGCTCGTCGACTCCCGCTGCATCGGTGCCGCAGGAGTAGTGAGGTGCGGCAAGCTATGCGCTCAGCACCAGTTAGGAACGAGGGACTGATTCGGTGTTTGATGAGGGCAGAAGCTCACATTGCCTTGTAAGACTACATTGCCTGTGATACCAAGCTCGGGCGAGTTGATGAAGATCTTGTAGACCGGTCTTGGTTCCAGAAGGCTTGAACCTGACCAGCTGACTTCGGTGCCACCAAAGAATTTCACCTGCATACTCTTGTCTGCTCTTTCGGTAATCTTGCAATTCTCGGCATCTACTCCGTAGCTGTAGGCAGTACCGTTGGCAAAGGAGCCCCATAAGGAAACATGGTAAAGCGTTTGTGCCGTGCCGACTGGCCACTGCACCTCGAAGTTGAAGACGACAGTCTCATTCGTTAAAGGGTTCATTGCGTCGAAATACCATCTTAGACCATTACATTAGTACCTGCCATATTGGGGTGTCCAATAATCTGCCTTACGAGTCAAACGTTGTGGCGTTGGGTGCTGGATCAAGTTTGAAGAAGTCAGCTTGACCTAGCGCTTGGGAAGTGAATTCGACCTTGGTAGTGCCGTTATACCGCTGGTTACTCAGCATAATGACGCGGTCTGCACCATCTCGGTCGGCGAGACAGCTGACAAACAGGCTGGGAGCCGCTAGAACAATAGGTTGAGACTTCATGGTGCTGTTCGATAGTAACTGAGGCTGGTGACGACGGCAAGAAGGCGAATGCACCCCAGCCTCAGTGTTCGAGATTTGACGCGCATCTTAACCTTCTGCCAATATGTTTATCAACTATAATTGCCTGCAGCCCTGAGTAAGTAGATTGTCCGGTGTATCCGACGATACTTGCCCAGCTATAAACCGTCTTGTCGATCATCTTCGCTCGTGACCGTTGTCAAACCGGTCTCGGTCTCGGTCTCGGCGTCAACAGTGCTCCATTCTGGTTGCTACCTTACCCCAAGCACTCGGACCAACTCATCTAAGAGTGAGATATATTCAACGGTAGAGTAAAAGGCAAATCTATATCTACCGACATTGCGAAAACCAGGGCCCAAATGACGATGACAGGTTAGAAGGACGATGAGCACAATGCAACGGGCATTGACCTGGCGGGCACACTTTCAAGACAAAGCTACATTTAGTGAAAAGAGGAAGCTGAAGATCAGACAAAAATGTAAGACTGCTTCAGACTACGGCAGGCTATAGGGGTGACTGTTGCAAAACCCCCAAATCCAGTGCTGAAACGGCTTGGTGGGACGAGTATCCTGCCCCATAGTACATTGCTCAATGTACTCTGGGTTTGAAGCCATGAACAAACATCGGCCCAAAGGCTACGGCTACCTAAAGCTACCCGAGGTATCGTGCGCAACAAAACCTTAGGACAGACCAAAGCAAACACCAAATATCGTCACAATCAGGAGAAGACTTGTCCAGCTTTGCTAACACTAACACAAATTGGCATCTGTCCTGCGGCCCCCTGCGATCCCCACCCCCGACCCTCCTTTGCCACGTGGCGGTCTGCAGGGTCGTGCACTAGTGTATGTAAGCAGGTTAGGTTAGTGGGATTCAGCCCTACCTAAGTACCTGTGGATCTTTTGATAGCTTAGCTTGAGGCTGTCAGGTATGTACCTGTACCTGGACCTGCCTTAGCTTAGGTACATCCCGCCTCATCGTGCCTCATCTCTTCTTCCAGCAGCAGCAAAGCAAATTAGATCACAGCCGCGTTGTTGGGGTTTTTTGGTTTGTATCGTGTCGCCAGCGGGGACATTTGTCGTCCTTCTTCTCTTGGTTGCTTGCGCTTGCACGCACGAACACACGAGGTCACAGAATATGGTCATTCCGACTGCCTCTGCCTCTACCTCTACGCAGGCATCAACTGACAAGCCCATAAAGCTACAGACCTCCAGTTCCCACTCCAGTGCCGTCACCGCAGCATTCGCAAAAGACGAAAATGTGTGCTGGCCAGATCGTGAGCGTGGGCTCAGCCACCATCGGGCTCTCGGCCACTTCGGAAGGAGATGATGAGGATGAGGGCGACGGTGAGGACGACGCGGAGGACAGGCCCAAGCATGCCGACGGTGCTAGCGCTGGTAGTAGCAAGAGAGCTGATCCTGTTGCGATCGAGCACCAACCCGACAGCCAGTTTCAGCACCGCGAGGCCCTTTTCCCTGGCGAAGTGCTCGAGGTTTCCTATTCACAAGACCCGAAGACACTCGAGAGGCTTGCTTGGGATTATATACAACATTCGAATGGTGACATCAAAGCCGTCATTGGCATCGCCATCAACTACAAGGACAGCCAGGCACCTTCGACCGTCTCGCTGTGGCGAGCAAGATATGTCTTTGAAGATGCCCCGACGTAGTCACACTCGAGGTTGACGACACCATTCTATACCAGGTACGTACATGCTGTGAGATCCTGGCCTGAGGGCCCGCCCTGCTAGGACTTCAACATTGGCGGCGCGAGAGGCTGCAGGCGACGACGATTGGCCACGGCCTCTGCAGAAGAGAGGCTGGCCAGATGGTTCTTGCCCCTGGAGCTTCCCCAGGTTCCGCGATGGACGTTTCGGGGAGGATTTGGATAGGTTGATACATGTGCCACGCGGAGATGCTCTATGGTGGTCGACAGGATAGGGAGGCCGTGGGGTCTTGCAAGGGTCTTGGCGATCATGTCGTATGCTGTCTTCTGATTGATTTGGCCAAGCAACTACGCTGCTTACGCATGCCGACGTGTGGTTATAGCACCCTTCACGCACCTAGGTAGCTGGATGCCTCATTTGCCGAGTCCGAACATTGGTCTTCGTTGAGATCATCATAGTCATAGCTCTACTGTGTGCTATCCTAGCATCTCAGATCAACCACCTTTTGTAGAAGAATGTTCTTAGTGATGAGCACTGGATACCTTACCTTACCTTATTATGCTAGCAAGTTTCCAGCCACAAGATTCCATTTCCTACAATGCACCAGTCACAAATAAGTGTCACTAATGCCTGGTCACGTCATGCACGGCTTCATCGCCTTCTAGTCCACGAGCCCGGGTGTCCAACAATAAGCTAACGGCTGGCGGATGTCGAGGCCGCGCCTGAACTAAGCTCCAATTATCAAGTGACCAATTTTCTTCAATACGCTTCTTAGTAACAGACTTAGGCAGTACACTGAACCCTTGCTGTAGGCCCCACATTAGCAGGACCTGTTGTGTTGTCTTTTCTTTTGCCTGAGCAACTGGAAGGATGGTATGGTTGGTATATAATGGGGAATTGGTGCTGCCCAGTGGCGCGTATGCAGTGGCATGGATACCCTTTGATCTGAGATACTTGACTAGCTTAGGAGATGGATTGGCAGGGTGTAACTCGATCTGGTCCACTGCAGGAGTAATCTTAGTGCTCTTAGCACTTAGAAGTTTCTCTATATTCTTGATACCAAAATTGCTCACACCGATATTGCGTACTTTGCCGGTATCCAATAGCGTCTGTATCTCATACCATGTATCGACAAAGTCCCAGTCAGGATAGTGCTTCTCGGGGGTTTCAGGGTCGGTACTTGAGGGTGAGTGCATCAGATAGAGATCGATGTAGCTGGTCTATAGGTTTTGCAGGCTAATCTCCAAGCATTCCATAACTCGTTTATGCCAGCAGTTGTCCAGCTTAGTAGTGAGCCAAACTTCCCCTCGAGGAATACCAGATGTTTTGATACCGCCGCCAATCTGCTTCTCATTGTTATATGCAAACGCTGTGTCGATATGACGGTAGCCGCAGGCAAGAGCAACCTCAACAGCGTACTAAGTTTCGTTAGGATTAGGTTGCCATGTCCCTAGGCCAAGAGCTGGGATCGCAGCACCTGTATTGAGAGTACACCTTTTGCTATAAAGATATTAGTCCCCCTCGCCAAGTGTAAGCAGGCGAATTGAAGACATCTGGATGTTTGGAAAGCTATCTTACGCTCTGTTCTGGAGGGAAGCCATAGTCCAACACCTTAAACTCGCTAGTTCTATGGGGCTTAGATTGACTATGTATGAAAGTATGACGGGGAGTGAGTCAAGATGAAAATGTCTGGTGTTTAATTAGTTTTCATAGATACCCCCACGGTCTTCTCCAGTACGGCGGGCCACCCCTAACGGCCCCACCGGGTCTCGAGGAGACGCCGGTTTGGGCGGCCTCGGCCGATGGCTAACACTCCGGACCTTAACGCCCCCGCCCCTTTAGAGCCAAGCGATCTACTCCAGCGCTTCGCTGTTCCCGGAAGGAAAATGACGGGAACCCCGCCTTCGGCAGCATTGCCGACTGATGCCCCGCCTGCAGGGCTATTCACCAGGTAGTGTGAACTCCAAACCCGGCTTAGTGCTTTGAGATATAGACTCGATTCTCAGACAGCAGCATTAGCATTGTATCGGTATTCAGACAGGAAAACAAAGATGGTTGAACCCATGTGCCGCTGCTAAGGCATGTCAAGACGGTCGCGGGTTTCTTCAGTCAGTCAATATACCCAACCATGCCGCACTTCCTTGGCCTTAACTTCTCCTCCCCTTATAATATTGTATAGATGAAGGGAAACGAAGCATCCGCGAAGGGCGTGCACCTCGACTCGATCTTCCCTCGAAATTACGCGTAGAGGATCAATTTGAAACCCTGCCCCTAATCATGTGATCGCGTTGCGTCATGAGGTCGTCGGAACACAGATGTAGTTTGTACTGCTCGGTGTGCCTGAGAGTTCCATTCCAAGCGCGGCAAGTGGGGGCAGTCGACATTCGTTGAATCGAACGCAAGAATGCGGGGAAACCCTAATGTTGAGGTCTGAAGCGTAACATAGAACAGGGTGATACTGTGATACTGTGATACTGTGATCCTGGCACCGAGTCCAGCGAAGCACGGAATGTGGAGGTGAAGGTATAAAATCACGGCAGGTAAGCGCCTCTTATATTGCTAAGCAAAGCCAAATTTCTCTAGTCAATTGCTGTGAGTAATTTATAAGCCACGAAATGAGTGGCCATATACTGCAGATGAGCGCTACCTTTGTGGTGGGAATCTTTCTCGCCGCGTGGCTAGTCAAGGTTTGCTGGCTGACTACAAGAAATGAGGCCATCGTCCTAACAGGAAACTTCAGGTGCTAATTCGAGAATTCCTTTCGTCACTACGCGACATCCCGGGGCCGTGGTACGCCGGCTTCACACATTTATGGCTGAAGAAACAGACGCTTGCCGGACGAAGGATGCACTATGTCCACAGCCTACACATGAAGTATGGCCCTGTTGTCCGCCTTGGGCCCAACGAAGTTGGGATTTCGGATCCAACTGCTTTCAAAGAGATCCACCGTATTGGCAGCGGATATCTCAAGAGCCCATGGTATCAATCCTTTCGGAAAGGAAAAACCCGAGATATCTTCTCCATGACTAACCCCAAAGAACATGCCCAGCGGCGGAAGTTGTTCGCACCGCTCTTTACCAACTCGGCATTGATTAATAACTGGCATGACGAGATCGTAACAAAAGTGGCAATGACCATCAACAAGATGAAGCACGAAGCCCGTCTGACCGGAAAGGTGGATATATTCAAGTGGTGGACCTTTATGACGGCAGATGTTATCTCACGCCTGAGTTTTGGAGAGCCGTTTGACATGTTGCTACAAGAGAAGGTATATCATTCACCACCCCTATCCTAGTGATCATGAGGGCTTGGCTGAAAGTTGACTGCACAGAAAACAGAGCGCATGCAGAAGATTGAGGATGCGACAGTGTTTGGACTGATCTCGTCCGAACTACCACTACTATGCTCCGTTCTTCAATGGATTCCTGTGACATCTGTGCAAGACGTGGTCAATGCAGATGAAAAGGTGCAGGAATACGCAGAAGAAACAATGCTGCGCGTGAAGCGCGAGGGTCTCGGCGCAAGAAATGTGTTCTCCAGGCTCCTTGCCGAGAATGAGAAGGATAGCAATTGCTTGACTGACTACCAGCTTGCGTTTGAGGCCGCTGGCCTTATCGTTGCCGGCTCTGGTACCACCGCTGTAACGTTGACATACCTGGTATGGGCAGTCCTAGCAAACCCCTCAGTCCAGGCTACGCTTGAAAATGAGGTATCAGCGCTGCGGTCCGATTATTCAGATGCCGACCTTGACGCTCTCCCGTACCTTTCTGCAGTGATCGAAGAAACCCTTCGACTCTACGGGGCTGCACCCGGAGCACTGCCGCGTACCGTGCCCGAAGGTGGCGCAACTTTGGCAGGTTATTTCATCCCAGGAGGGGTTACTGTCAGCACCCAAGCATACACCTTGCATCGTGATAGTGGCATATATCCAGAACCAAATAGGTGAGACTCTTGTCTGACCATCCGCCCAACTTGAGCGATCTGGAACATAGCTTACGATCTGACCTACAGGTTCGTCCCGGAGCGGTACATCTCTCCTTCAGGGACATTCCAGCCATCCCAAGGTCCATATGCCCCATTTGGAGCCGGCTCTCGCACTTGCCTCGGCATGCACCTAGCGCGCATGGAGCTTCGACATGGGGCAGCCCTCTTTTTTCGGGAATGTAGGGGCGCCGCACTCTCTCCATTGACCACTCCGGCATCAATGGAAATGATAAATTATTTCCTCATTAGTCCGGTAGCAGATCAGTGCTGGGTTGTTCTCGACACCGTTAAGGAGTAAAGACAGATGGGAAAAGAGATTTGGTGCTATGATTTTTCTTAGACCTTAAAATACTGTATAAAGAGTCCGTGATCAAAAGCTATTACATACATGCCACTCCTCCTACTATAGTAGGTCCCTTGTAAATAAGGATACTACTTCTATATATCTCTAGTTGGCTCGCAAGTATAGAGAGTGTTTCAAGTGTGTAGCTGTAAATGACTGCGCCATAGTGACTTGCGCGCACCGTGTGGTGCGTGTTTCCGCAGGATTTCCGACCACATTGCAGAGTGGCTTTCCCATAATCAAGCAGGAGATACCAAAGTCTGACACTCGAGCAAGATCTGCGCGAATCGTTGCTAGAAATGTGACGAATCTTCTCGCAAAAAAATGGGGGTCTGGCGGAGATCACGTCATGTTTAATCGTCATGTTTAACGTAATTACTGGAGTGGAAATGTTTTGATTCTCGTACTATCGTCTACCCAGGGCAAAGAGTAGTAACATTCGGAAAGCTGATTAGAAAACCTCCTATCCCTCTTCTTCAGTCAATCCTTCGTAATCCCTTCCCTCTGCTTAGTTCGATCGATATTACACAAAGTTGTCCGTGCGCTGTTCAGTTTGCAGCAAATGCTCGTGGTTCTGGGGATGCGCAGAAGTCCCAAGAGAACTTAGTCTGTCCCAGAAAAATATACGTTAGATCTCTGTTGCTCTGGCGACGAAATGGGGGCAGGGGAGAAAATCCAGCGTACTCTTGCGAAGAAGGTAGTCGCGCACCAGCGATTCGATGCCGCCGAACCAGAATATGCCGACGATGGTGGCAGACACGATGGACCGGACGCAGAAGAGCTTGATCCTCATGTTGGTGGCGTGCGTCAGCAGAGCCTTTCGGGCCGCGAGGTCGTCGTCCGGGTGACAGAGCCCGGCGACCTGGATTACACCGTTGCCGATGACGACATCACCAGGGTTGCTGGGTGCGGGTGTCTTGGGACCGCCCTAGGGACCGAAGACTGCAGAAGGCAGCTGGTTAGCAAGCTTCCCGATCGTTTGCCGACGAGGAGAATATGTGATAGATATATGGGCATCATTGGTGAGGGAAAGTGAGATCCAACTGACCATAGCCGAGAAGTCGAGACGCGACCGCAGCCCAACCACGCTCGGAGGCGCTCTCCATAGCGATTGTTTGAATGACGATAGCGCGGTCTGGAGCGAGGCGATGACGCAGGATGCTGGTGCGGCGAAGTGCGAAGTCGAAGTTGAGGTCGAGGCCGAGGTTGGAGTTGGCCAGACCAAGAGGACCGGAAAAACGGCTGGGGAACGCCATGGTAAAGGCAGAGGCTACCGTCTTGGGAGCAAACGACTCGAGATGTCAGATTCCCGATGTCAGATCACGGATGGGCGGCGTGAAAGGTCGTCGCACAGCTTGTCGTGGCCGAGATGGTTTTTCTTTGTTGTGTGGTGTTGTGTCGGTCGCGATCGTCACGTACAAAAGACATCGCCAGGGCTCGGTGAGTCACGGCATTGACGAGATGAAGTCACATGACTGATGTTCTGGCTTGAACTACACATGGACGACGGGATGCAGGCCTTTTGCCACAGCCAGCCAGCCATCACAGCTGCGCTAATCCAGTAAGTAGGCTGGTTGATGATGCGCCTTCGCTGTCTGCCTTGCCGACATGTATGTGCCTCTCGGGAGCATCAACGTCGATCCCGCCACCACGCAGCAAGGGCCGTCAAAGATCATGATGCTGGGCTCTCCGAGCTGACATATACCGATCTTTCCCACTCTCGATACGTCGTTCAGCACATCCTCACGCCAACATCGCTTATCCTGCTCCTTGATTATGCGAGAGCTGGATGCTGAACATGGCCCATTTCCCAGCAAGCATAAGGGGGATGGAACAAAATGAGCGCTCATGACCCCTCGAATCTTATCTTGTATTAACCCTCTCATACGGGCAGTTGCACTCATTCCATCCTTCCAGACGGGCAGGTACAACCATACTACCGGCGATGAGCTGAAGGCCATCCCATCACATCACATCAGCTACGAACGACGCCATGAAGGGGGCAATGAGGAAACCTACCCACCGCTGCGATGAAGGCTGATCCTCCCAAAGCCTGAAGCTCAGAGCCTTGCTTGTACTTCCTCCCCATGGCCAGGGCTCATGAGTTACGATGGCAATAACATCCAATATTGTCTCAAATCGACATTGCAGCACAGTTTCCTGGATCTGGTGTTTTGTCAAGGCGAGTGAGCTTTCTTTTCCAGGGGAGATCAAGAGTGCCACCGTTTCAACATTCAGTCGTGCCTGATGGTACCTTACCGGCCTCCACACCATGCTTGGCTTGTGTGCGCCAACACAAGACAACGCATCATCTTGGCATCGTACAGGGGTAATGAGGGTGCTCCATTGCAGCCTGAATGGTGTCCTCTGGAGACCCACCGACACGAGCGCCCTAAAGTCAATTGCGCACACGTGAAGCTGTGAATCCCGAGGCTGCTATCATGAGGCAATGGATATTTCATGACGGTTCTGCTCGAAACTGCGGCGCCTCACTGTGCATGCAGCGTTCTGTCACGCTAAGGTAGATGTTCTTGGCGGGGAACCGCCAGCGTCCACTTCGACATGGTGAGCATAGACAAAAGTAAGTTCAACCTTGTGTTGTTGTTGGCAGCCCTTGGCCATGGGGCGTGACCAGCGAGCAAATCACGCAAGATGAGCCGCATTTTGCGAGACGGGGTTACTCGCAGGTCGACCGAACGGCCACCAGCCAATAGAAGGTTTAGCTTAGGGATAACGTTCGTGGGAGTCATCCCCGCAGTTATTAGCGATAAGATGGCCAATCGCCTTAACCCGCCTTCGCTCAAACTGGCCTGGAAGGCCAACCTCAAAAGGTCTCCTCCGAAGCTATTCACGTCCACTGGGAGCATTAATTAAGCATCCACCCCCTTTTCATACACCGGCCTATTTCTCGTCATGAGAGGAGGAGCTTGCAAGCCGAGGGCCCGTCGCTCTCGTCTCAGACTCTCCAAGGCGTCACAGGAGAACCGGCCGGACGTCATTGCCAGCAAGATTCTAGGTAAGCGCGCCAAATGCTCCCGCTTCGGAAGTTGGAACAGACCACACGCTAATCCAATGTGCAGAGCTTCCACAATAAGTTGGATGCATATAGTGGAAATTACTACCACAGACATTCTGATGGTAAAGTCACTTGGCTCGAGGACTCTGACGATGGGAATTGAAGGCCTGTGTTTACGGCTCCTACTGCTTCGTACTGTAGTATCTTCGCAATTGAAACATACGTAAAAACTGGCAAGACGGATTGGCAAATGTGTTGAGCGAAGCGTGATGGCGTTGCTTTAGTGGACATACTGAAAGTTGCCGAATGTTTTTTTTTATAAATCCGCTCATGGGACCATGCATGCGGACGTCTATGT
This sequence comes from Phaeoacremonium minimum UCRPA7, assembly GCF_000392275.1. Taxonomy (NCBI): domain Eukaryota; kingdom Fungi; phylum Ascomycota; class Sordariomycetes; order Togniniales; family Togniniaceae; genus Phaeoacremonium; species Phaeoacremonium minimum. The sequence continues at coordinate 138,922 of NW_006921281.1, read as the reverse complement.
TGTCAAGGATTTCTTGGTCGTCCGTCGCGGAGGCCGGAACTGGCGGATGATTTACCACCGGGTGGTAATTCTCCATGGTCGACAGAACACACTATGTAGTGCGAAGAGGATTGCATGAAATAAAAACCAGCAAGAACTTTGGAAGCGGGTCACAATCACTAATGAAGGCCCAATCCTTTCGTGTCTGCAATGTCGTCGTATGGGGATTCTGGTCTGGCACCGAGTGCCGCACAACTTCAACTGGTGTTCTGGTGCGTGCGTAGCGCGAATGGTGGTCGGTGGTTGAGGTTAGGGCCTTCTAGGTACGCTTGAATAGCGCCTTCACAAGCTGCCTCGAAATTTGTTGCGTATGAAGTCGATGCGACCAATCCATTACAGTGAAATCCCCGATGTTGAAGTCATGATGTTACAGAGTGTTATTTAGACAAGGGAAAGGCAAGCATGTATTGGTATTGGTATTGGAATTGGAATTGGGTAGTACAGCTTGAATGAGGAAGGGCAGCTTTGTATGCCCATAGAAAGCACCCCTCTTGAGGGGGCTCGTGGTGACGGAGACAGTGGAATACTCACTGACAGGCGGCGAACAAAGTAATAAACTGCACACAGGAAACACCAACCAAACCAAGGGATTCCTTTTGCGATCGGCTAATACACGACGACAGCAAGATTTTCAGTTGCAAGAGCAACTGTGCTCTTTTTTCTTGATGAACTATGCGAGGATCCCAAGTTTGAAGTGTTCCGGCTCCGATTGAGCGAGCATTTCACGATCCCGTGTACAGTTTGCCCACCGTTAGAAAGAGGGTGTAAAAAGGAGCGGAGTACGAACGCCACGCGAAGCGCGGCACCATCATGTTCCCGGATGGCATGCCCATGCCTGATGGGGACAGTGACTACAGTGTCACTACAGAGTGGCAAGCGATCTTTCATCAACTCCCGAGAACTTGCAAGCATACTACGACCTGTAGGCACGGGCGGTCCACGTGCAAGCACTGCAGACACTGCAACAGCCATCCCGACGAGAATGTTGTCAACTACGGTGATGAGACCGGTTTCTACCCGCCCTCCCGGCATTGCGAGGCGGCTTAACCGCATCATGCAGGTGACTCTGCGAACTGATGCGAGATATGATATTCGCATGAAAGGGGCTTGCCGGCGATGTACCATCATAGAGCGTTATCTACTGGCGAGGAGGAACATCACCTTACCGATGACCCCTTCATCTGCCCGTGACTCGCGGCTTTGGGTAAGTCGGTATGTTGCTATTTGCATGATCAATGCTAAATGGTGGCCGGCTACCAGGGCCCTCAAGGTCGTGAATATCTCGGATCTCCTTGTTGACACGATTCGCAACCGGCAGTCCCGCATCGCTGACCGTCACGGCGTCGCCTCGGGTGAAGAATACACCTATCACCGGAAGATCGTTCTGGCCTTCCAAATGCGCCGCATCCGGGTCATAAACAGTGTTGAATATATCGAAGACGACGTGGGTTCTAATCCCCCACCTCTCTCTTGCGACATATAAGACGTCTGTAGGGTAGTTTGGCGTAAGCTTCATCTCTTTCTCCAGAAGACTTAGTGTCATCTTGATCATTTCTTCAGGTCGATCCCATGCTTGCGATAAGTGTGAACTTTTGCTACCAACGCTGATCAAGACTCGCTTTGCTGGACCCTTTGTTCCCATCGCCCAAGTAAGGTGGGAAATTGTGATGGAATCGTTAGTAAGTTGCATACGCAGCTATACAAGCTGGTGCTTTGTCAGACGTTCGGGCCGGCACAAGTGGCGTGCATGATAGGGAATAGTACGTTCGGTATATGAGAATGCAAAAGCCATGAGCGAGACTGGGTGTGACCAAACGTGACATCAGAATTGCTATTCACCGCGTTCACACTAGTTTTGCCGCTGCTTAGTGTCACCAAGATAGGTACCTAGGTATGCATAGTAGTAAAAGTACTTTTGAGGTACAGGTCCACTTTGGACCTCACTAAGATTACAAATGAATTTCGCGACACCCATTTCGCATTCTTCTGTAATAAACAGAGTTTGGGAGAAACTAAGAAGTATCCTAACTTTCATCATTTAGTAGGTAATGTGGCTCCTAGGGACTTCATTTTTTGTTACCTGGCGGAGGAGTACCTCTGCAGGTACATGGTAGGCAGTTCCGGCAGTTTCGATCCTCCGTGCACCGACATTTGTCATCCCGGTCTGCGTGCCGCAGATATCTTCGCCGCCGGCGGCCCAATTCTTTTGCGCATCCCAACAACCCTCGAGTCTATCGTCAGAGAACGTCAATGATGGACAACAGCAATGCAGAAGCAGCTATTGCCCCAGTAGCGATTTTCAAGAAACGTGGCGCAAAGGCGAACCTTCGAAAGCGGCGAGCGACGCCGCCACCGAACAGTGATAGCGACTCCGACTACACCTCGTCAGAGGATGAGGCTGGGCGCAAGATCAAGCGCAGGAAGAAGAACACTGGCACAGTCACCGCTTCGTCGAAGAACTATGCGTCCGGCGACCAAAATCTCTCGACGACTGTTTTCGAGGCGGATCGCAGCATCCCGATAACGAATTCCAATGATGCGACCAAGCAGAGCAACTGGTTTGACGAGGGCGCCGACGGCGCTCTCTCGGCCAAAAACCTCCTTGGATCAACGAGAGCCCTGCCAAAGGAACCCCAGACATCTGATGGCACGTATAAGGGTCTAGCAAACCAAACGTCATTCATCCAGAAGAACCCAGATGCCCCCAACAGATCGGTCGGACCTGTCAAGGCGCCCACAAATATTCGAACGATCACCGTCACAGATTTCGCCCCTGATGTTTGCAAAGACTATAAACAAACCGGTTTCTGCGGATTCGGTGACAATTGCAAGTACTTGCACGCTCGCGAGGATTTCAAGCAAGGGTGGCAACTAGATAAGGAGTGGGAGACTGTCACGAAGGGCAAGAAGAACCTTGGAGGCACAATCGTCGCCAGTGCCGACAGGAGCAAGGGACAAAACGATGACGACGACGAGGAAGATGATATGCTGGATAACATTCCATTCGCCTGCATAATATGCAAGGGTCCATACAGAGCCCCGATCATCACTCGCTGTGGCCACTACTTCTGCGAGCCATGCGCACTGAAGCGGTATCGAAAGGACCCCAGCTGTGCAGCGTGTGGAGCAGGGACAAATGGCGTCTTCAACTCAGCTAAGCGTCTACAGAAGCTGCTCGACAAGAAGCGAGAGAGAGCAGCTAAGAAGCGGCAAGCAGCTATTGACGCTGGTGAGGAGGTCAGTGATGAAGAAGAGGAGGAGGAGTAGCTGGAAAGACAAAGATGACGGCACATCGTGTCCGCACTGTACACTACTGCATCGCATATGGCGAAATGATACCAGTCGGTCAGGCTCATACCGGCCATAGAAGATTAAATATACAATCTACCAAAGATGTTTTGCAAGGTGCCGAGACCAGTAAGCTGTTCGAGATGACAACGTCGAGGAAGATCAGTGATTTGAAACACGAAGGAAAGGAACCAGAAGTAGTAGAGAAGAAAAGAACAAAATCCAGTCAAGGGCATAGGAAGTGGTCGATCCTACCGGTATTTGAGTTGACGCTGAGGTAGGTAGTGTGCCCTCTATCGAACAAAGGACCTCAGGTATGTATCAAAAGCTTCCAATAAGACACGGGCCCTTATTTCCAATCTAGATGCTCTATAGCACATCCTTCATATTTGCAATAACCACTCTTGACGGCAAGATGGACATCCCATTGTTGGGCCGGAATCCTCAAAAGCACAGAGAGACAGCCACGACTCGTCTGCTCGACCTCGACAAGGACCACAACAGCGAGGCGAGAAACAAAGGCTTGCCGGCTGTCTTGAGTGGGCGGAAAATCCAAGCTCGAGGCCCTGAGTCCATCAATTTCAAAGTTCGCCGGTTATCCTTCGGTGAGCACCAGATGGAGCACGCGTTAGGCGACTTACGGTACGTAACACACCACAACACGACTTGAACACTGCCTCCCTCATCCAACTTGATTTGTCCCGTTCGGGCAGCTTTTGCGCACCGTACTCCTATCACACTTGGGTATTGGCTACTGGGTACACTGCACCAAACGGCTGATCTCCCATACCCGCCTGCTCCACCTCATTTGCAAGACTTGCTGACAGTGCGGTGACTCTCTTTGTACACGGACAGATATCACTATACCGCCACAACTGAGGAGCTCGTCCTGCTTATGCCCATCCCAGAGCATGAGAAGGCGGTTGCCTACTCTTGCGATCTGCTCTGGGGCGCCAAGAAGGAGAAGGCGGCGGCACTCCGCAGGCAGGGTATCCTAGACGGCGCGGACTTCCTCGATAGAGTTGAGATTGGTGGTAGCCCGAATCTACCATGCACAGCCAGCAGCAGCCGCCGCATGAGCAACGGCAATGGCAACAACGTCAATGCAACTGCTGTCAACAGCCGTGTGCCAGACTGGTCCTTCGAGGACAACATGAGCTACACGTTTGTCGGCCTGGTCGCCATGAGCCAGACCTAGGAGGAGGCCAAGGACCAGGCTGTCAAGTGCATCACAAGCCCTCAGAGCCAGGTTAGGAAGGTGCTTGTGCTCAGTCTGGATTACGATCGTGCGACGAGAAGTCTTGTTCGCGGAGGCGATGCCCGCATCGGTGTTTTTGGGCTTGCGCAAGAACCACGACCGCGACGCGACGTCAAATCTGGCGACAAGAGGTCTGCCCACACGTTTCTCGACGAGGTCAGTTTGACCCTTGCTCTGGCGCTAGGTCTCCCTCCTCCCATTATCAACTGTGCCCTCTCTCACTACTGCAACCGGCTAATCCCAGCTTCAATCACCAGTATATCCAGAAAGAAGGCGCAGCCGCTCCCCCTTCGACGAAACTTGTTGTCGGTCTCCAAGACTTCGCCAATCCAATGAACTACGCTCGCATCGCCCGCCTCAGTGAGACAATAGAGATCTCTTTCGAAAGCCTTCGCAAGCTCGTACACCGTCTTGAGCAGCGGTGCTGTGGTCCGAAACACGAAGAAACGGAAAAGCGTGGCATGCAACTCCGGTCTCGGCAGAAGCAGAAGGGGACGGAGAAGCAAAATGCGACAACCAGCCCGGCTGCTGCTGCGAGAAACAATCCGAGCGAGTTCCAGGAGGAGCACTTGCGCGCCGCCGTCGGCTGTATCAACCACAATCGCCTCCGCGCTTCGGTCCGCCACGCGCCAAGAGGAAATGTGGCGATGCCGATGAGGACTGGCGAGTTTTGCGAAACCTGAAGGCAGGAGGAGGGCAAAGTCGAGAATATAGCACTACTATGGCGTCTTCCACCTTTTGTATTTTAGCCCCCAGTGATGCATGAACCTTCCAAGATTCAGACTAAGGTACTTTGGGTATGTCGAGTGAAGAATTATTCTACCGGATTCTAGTACAAGGGGGGACCTGCGCAGTATATATGGTACATTGCGTATACAGACATCTTTATGTCTCTCTCCGGATACCTGATTCAGGTAGGTTGTGTCACTACAGGTGTGTGTTCCAGTGTGGAAACCATGCAGGGTGAGACAAACGCACACACTCACAACATCGTGAAAACCTCACCTGCCCCCCGTCCAGGTGCTACCTTATTCGATCACTTACAAGCGAACGACTGATAGACCGATATGAGTGTCACTTCTGCATCCCCAGGCATCATCAACAGCTCATTTACCGATCCGGGCTGTCACGGTTTCCCACATACCACGCTGAGTTACGCCGCGCCATACCTCTGGGGTCATGATGGCGTTCAAGAACACAAAGACAATGAGACCATTGTCCGGCCTCCTCGAGCTCGACTGCAGCTTTGATCCCAAACTTGTTACTTCTTCCACCCCTTTCTTCTTCTTCTTCTTCAGCATTCCTCACAACACACCTCTCTCCAATCTTGTCATCGTGTCCCCGCCGAACAACGTGGACTTTTCGAAGACAATCAACCTATTCTGTCGCGAGGATGACGGCTTCTGGTTATGATTCTGGTTCCAGCAGGCAGACAAGATGATAGATACCTTTTACCGCGATCTTCTTTTCAAGCTATTGTTATGAATGACCGGGTGTTGCCATACGCCAGGAGCAGCCCATGGAGATGGATTACCGCCGCCATCATAACGAAAAGATGGAGCATTTGGTGGCTGGCACCAAATAGGTCAAATCGATGGGAGAACCAGCACTCGGGGATCTACTCGCCTATGTCAGCGGAAGCAGCTTCGGATGACGAAGGAGACGACTAACTCTCAGTACAAACACCATGGCACCCATCAAATTTGCTACGGCCACAGTCGCAATCCAGCGCAGTGACATGCGCGAATCCATTGCGTGCCATCCGTATCGCAAAAGACCATGCGCGACGAAGATGATCCATGTCGCACCGAGGGATGTATAAAGGGCCGTTCGGAATGCACGAAACCTCGGCTCGCGGAAGCTTGCATTAATAGTGAATGGACTGGATAAGACTGCGATTGCCGTTGTCTGTGTGAGAGAAAGGCTCAGCTCAACTCGAAGGTGCGGCAGATCAAAATAGTGGTCCCTATTACCAGTCCCCAATAGGTGTTTTGAAGGGTAGAATTATCGTAAAAGCCGTAATAGATAGTAGGAATCCCTGCACTCCACATTAAGACGATAATGCCGAGATAGTCTAGATGGTTGAGCAGTGAGGCATAGCCTATGCTGTGGTTGCTAAAGATGTGAAACCTTATTTGGTGAGATATGAGCTCTGCTTCGACGTTTGGCGAGGAAAGGTAGTTTGCAAAACTTACAAAGTTGACAGGGTGAAGCAGACTGAAACCCCTTCGAGATAGAGTGAAAAAACAGCGAAGTCGGCCAGTTGGCACTGGGGATCAGGTGTGCAAACGTTTCTATGAAACCAAAGAGGCAGCACCGCAAAGACAATTGCCCCTACAAAGTGCGTGTAAATGTTGACAGTCTCATTATGCAAACTTGCACAACTTCGTAGAGAGACTGTAGCAGAGCCGGAGGTGGGACTGTCCACTGAGCGTCAGATTGATGGTGAGACTCGGGCAGTGGCCAACCTAAATCATATCTTACCGATAACCAGAGAGAAGGTGCTCGTTATTTCGTTGCCAATGTGGCAATTCATTATACGATAATAGTGATGACGGGGCGAAATTCATTTTTGGGCGTCTGTGTAGAGTTAAGAGTTTTCAGAATTCACCTAGGAGCATGCATCCTGGCAAGAACTTATATATGATCAATTTGTTTACCCTAGCAGTCTCAATTCCTTTCTTTTCAATTCCAACCTGATCTAGACGGACTTGCCGCGTTCAAACCTTCCAAAAGCGGTCTTCACGGCGGCCCGTTGTCCCACTTGGAGTTTAGTCTTCTTTGTTCTATGCCACACGATCCGCAATAGTTTCTTGGGCCCTACGCGTGCCTTCGGGCTACGCCGGCTGCTGAACGATGAATTCTTTGTTTAATAAGCAAAACTTCCGCTGATCGCTGGATGTGAATGTTTGTGAGCGAGAATTACAGGATATGAATGATTCAGACGGTGGTTGCCTAGTGTTTAAATTTCCGATATTTTGACATGGACGCCATGCATCGCGTAAATCAAGCAGCGCCCTGGTTCAATGGTGACCGCGGATCAAGAATGATAGATAAAAAGCCTCTAGCCACTGCCTACCTGCTTGTATGCGACAAACCATTTGGGCTGCAATTTCGTTGCGAGAGTAATTACCCCATCTTCATTCTTTTCCCCCGGTTAGCGACACAGCACAGGTCTTCCCTGGTCATTCCAAAACCGCCGATTTACGCCATCATTACAGATAATCCGCTCATTGCAGAGAAATATGAGTCTGGTACCATTGCCAGCTAACCGATCTCTCCCCAACGCAACTTTCGTTGGCTTCATGCCTGATCGTGCCGAAAGGGGAACCTTGTCGTTACTTTACTCTTGCCTCTCAGTTCTGACACTATGCATTTGGGCTGCCCTTCATCTAAATCTCCCAGCTCCGTCCGACACTTCTAGGAGCTACATTCGTCGGTACATCAAATGGAGTCTGCTAGCCGCATTTTGCTGGAAAGGGAAGGAGGGTAAGAAGTGGGTTTATATTGCCGCTGGGTTGATGAACGGAGATAGATGGAAGAGTCAAAGGTGCGGGCAGGATGAGGGTGGTGGGCGATGAATGCGCTCGCTAGGAGTTTTGGGATGCAGCGGGAGCCATAATAACCATTTCTGTCATTTCGTGAACGCAGCATCCCTCCCTTGGAACCGCTTACATCTGAGACCAGCTTATCGAGAGATCGTTGAAGTTGAGCTAGATCGGTTCAGACGTCCGGTGCTAGGAATGCCGATTGCAGAGCTCGCCCATGCCCATTCTCAGTGCACCAGTGGGTATCTGCCCTGCAATCCTCCACATGCACACGCACAGCGATCCTCTCAGTTGATGTTGGTCAGCTGATTCTCATTGAGAAAGAAGTCCAATCTGATATTCGCATTTCGATCCCTTGGAACTCCCCAACATGCGACCTATCTTAACAACGCTGGTAATTCTGCCTACAGAGAGTTTCGAATTGCTCCGACAGCACCTCTCGAGACATCTACTATCCTTCCGCCCGAGCCTGCTATTGAGAAAGAGCAAATCCCCGACTACAACGCCCACCAATTTTATCCTGCGAATCCCAGCAAAGTTCCTAATCAGAGGTACAAACCAATTGTGAAGCTTGGGTGTGGTCGCTGTTCTACTCTTTGGCTTGCTCAAGATGTTAGCCGGTAAGTGCACTTTAGCTCTGATAGTTATCAAGCTCACCCTCTGTAGTTGGAGATGGCGTTCGAAACCTTACGTGGCCTTATAGATCAACAATTGCGATTTCGTCGACAAGGAAGCTGCTCAGCATGAACTGCAAATCTCTGAAACTTTGGGTAGTACGACCCCACTGCACGAAGGCTTTCCATATGTGCGAACGCCTCTCGACAGCTTCGAAACGACGAGTCCAGACGACTCACATATATGCTTGGTTTATGAGCCCATGAGGGAGCCACTGTGGTTGTTCCAGAGGCGCTGCAGAGATGGGAAGCTCTCTTTAAGCTTCCTCAAAGTTTATTTGACCTTCTTGCTACTCTCGCCCAGGTTGTCCGACTTATCGCGAGCACCGGCCACGTGGGGAAGACCGACGACTTCACTATCAAGCCGATGGAGCAGCATTCGTACCTCTTGAGTGGCTTCAGCTGGCATGCCTCACCCCGGCTCTTGTCCAGTGGCACGGCTCTATCGACTACCGCGGAGGCAGGCCGTGACCATGTCGATGCGACGCGTACCGGACCCCAACATGGCAGAGCCATTGATGCTAGAGCTCTTGCATCGCGAAGGTGCGAGCCGTCATGCAGCAATGATGATGGTGGTTTGAGCGACAGCGATCCTGATGTCAGCAGCGACATGGACGGGTGTTCGAGCGAGAGGATAAACATCCCATGAGACCCTGTAGACGAGCAGCGCTTGGTGGCATGGAAGAAGGCGGGCAAGCCTTGGAACTGGATCTTCAAAAAGTTCCAAGGCAGGACTCATCCCGCAGTACGCACGCGCTGGAGCATGGTTCGTCCCAGAAGCGAGTAAGCTTCCTCCCACAAGTGGACAGAGAGTAGCTCAAGCCCTGTTTGCCTACTAGTCTGGGACGAATATCTAATGAGGACTTCATCATTCTGTCGGCTAGACCTAACGCGGGAGCACGTACGGTCGAGGGAAGCGGCGTTCAAAGCGAGGCGAATGAGGGGGCTCAGATGCATGGGTGGAATATCACAGAAGAAAGTGGAGAGGTTGTCATCAGAAGCAGACATGAGACGCATCGTATTTATGGGAAACAATTGGTGTATTATACAATAAGTCGTGCGTTCATTGACATCCCTGGTATCATTGTATTGTACAGTACGAAGCTCGAATTGCCAGTGGAGGACTTCCAGCGCGGTTTGTTGCCGCCTTTATTACATGATATTTCGTGACATTTTAGAGCCGTGTAGTGTAGACAAACTGCGCTAGTGAGCGCTAGCCACAGGGATCAAGCCGCAACCACTCCAAGGGGTATATAAAAGGTGCCAGGCTCGCTGCGCAACCTCCACCTCTGGTTTTCGTTGTCACTAACAAACGCATTTTCGTCGCTATGGATGTCTCTGGTTATGCAGCAGGGCCGGAGGCTTATGATACACTCTCAGCCTACCAGATCACCAACTTCTTCAACGAGCATGGACTTGCGAGGAACGAAATCGATCATTTTGCGGCCAACCTTCTCGGCTGTCCTGTCTCTGCCACACCAGTGCAAGGTGCGACCAGCTATACTGTGTCTGGAGACGAGGCAGCTCAGGTCGTCCAGTTTCGGCGCTCCCAATTACCCATGAGGCAAATCGAGATTGCAAGGCAACTTTATGGAGATTTTGTCCCCGAATGCAAGTCCCAAGGCATGTTTGGGCCAGTCCACGTGTACGTGGCAAATCTTGTCCCCGGACCAGCTTTCTGTCGAGTCAGGAGACAGTTCTTTTCCCCTGCCCCTACAATGGAGCAACGTCTTCAGCAAACTGTGCAAGACTTTGCAAGGTCTGATGCCACATCTATTGGTTGTTTATGTTGTATGTCTGGTTGACAAAAGGCTCGTATAGATTCTTTGCTTCGGCGTGGATCAACAAGCCTGCCCATACGTTGGAGCCGCCTCCTGGCTTACTTGGCGAGTACTCCAAGATCTTAGATGAAATCTCTCCAGACCTGCCTGCCCAACTTCAAGCAAAGCTCGACGATGTCCGCCAAGAGCTTCCACGGCTCTTCCGGTCCAGCTATCCAATGGTTCTCCAACATGATGATCTCCTAGAAAACAATATTCATGTGGATGAGGCCACTGGCCATATTACAGGCAAGTATTCATGCTGAATTTTCCTTTTTCTCTCACTTTCGTGTTCTCTGGAGTGATGTCTCGGGAGAGGAAGACTAATTGTCTTGTTACAGGCATCGTCGATTGGGCCGACGCTATGATTGCCCCGTTCGGCGTATCCCTTGCGGGTATGGAGGTCGCCCTTGGTATCCAGACCAGAACCGATTGGCACTTTCACCCCAACCATCACAGCCTTCGGGAATCGTTTTGGAAAACTTTCTATCGGCTGACTGGCCATATCTCGACAGATGATCGGCGTTCAATTGAAGTTGCAAGGCTGTTTGGATTCTTCCGAGAGTATGGCCGTGAGGAAAAAGAACATGCAATCGCATACCTTTCCGCCTTATGTCTGCTTTAAATAAGAAGGATCTTGTTTGACCGGATACAATCTTTGGGAAAAAGCCCTCTATGATAGCTTGCAATATGCTCCATAGGACGAGCAGGACCTCAAGCATTGAAGGCAACGAGGTTTGCAATTCTTTAGCCCTTGGCTTCGGGGTTAGCGTGCGACTTATTCGTGTACTCTTTCATAGTATCTGTCATTGGATCCAAGTCCAGTATGGGTCTACGCAAGTATTGTGATGTGTATTTAATACTCTCGAATTTCCTTCATTGGTACAGATAATCTTCATGGTTGATGTCCTCAGCGACCGCATTGATGCGCTCAATAGCCGCTTTCAGGGTAAGGAGGCTGTTGTGTTGATGACGCCCATTCGATGGTCCTGTCGGGGTTGACATGGTAGTACTGTCCGGCTGCTTCTCTCCATTGCCAATACGGGTCTTCTTGTTTGCTTCGTGCTTGCTCGGTGTCGTGCCCGCTGCTGCTGCCTTTGCGCGATGAAGGGGGTGTATGCTTTTGGCTCTTGCTGGTTGAGTCCTTGGTCGGTGGTGGGCGAGATTTCGCCGCTTCGGAGGCTCGCTTCCGGCTTTCTTCCAAAAGAGTGTCCAATGATTCTCGAATCTCCTTCAAACGCTTGTCCTTCCCCCAGTCGATGATGTTCTTGACAAGCTTGCTTGCGGAATTCGATGTAATGCTCTGGGTCCTGAAGCAAGAAGCTCTTCACTTTCTGCATGTAGTAGTCCAATTCGTTGTGCTTCCACGAGATGTAGAGTCGTGCTTCAGTACCGTTCATAGCGATACTAAACGCTGTACTGTCAACTTGTTTGACCTTACTATTCTTGTACTTCCTTAGTTGATTGTTGAGGCGTTCGGCAATATTGACACAAGATGTGGATGCTCCAAGACATTGGTTTGTAGCTACCCACAGATTTCCACTTTCCCCCTTGAACTCAATGGCAAAGAATGGGTACATTAACTCCTGATTATTAGCTGTCCCGTTCATCTCGTTTCCCATAGAGATGAGCTGCGTTTGCTGGTCGGGAAATGCGTGATGACGACTGTATCCGTACAGCATGTCGGGTGTCGGGTTAGTGATTCGGAGTGATGATCCGCAGTTAGGGACAGCGTGTCTAGACATCGGTTGTCTGTCGTTGCGTCTCAGGTCGTCCCCTGGGTTAGGTTTGGGAAACACTCTGTCCCTAAAGTAGTCTTCGACTTCTGGTTCGTCGAGTCCTTTAGTCTCAAGTTCGTCTAAGGCCATATCTCGGTACACATCATCAGGCGACGGCTCAGGAGAATCACGCTTCTTGCGTGCGTAATCAACAACACTGGCGATGTGTTCAGGGAATGGCTCGTAGCGAGGACACATGTAGATATGGTTGGCGGCCAAGTTCTGAGACCGGTAATATGAGCCTTCAACGAGGGCTCTTGATGATCGACTCGAGCCAGGGGTGGCGCCGGTGTCGTCTGATGGTGCAATCGACGGCGCAAATGATCCGGCATATGAATTTGGTGTCTGTTGCACCGTGTATCCATCGGCATCTCGTGTGTAGGCTGTCTGTGGTGCTGATCTTGTGAGGTACCTTGAGATGAGTTCGTCGCTTGAGTGGTGAAGGTAGCTGTCTGACCGGCAGCATTTTCCTTGGTCTGATCCGACAGACTCGAGCCATTCGGAAATTCTATCGGTCGGCCTGACGTGGTCTTCGAGAAATGAGGCTCTAGGGCGCTTCGGCGTAAGTTGCTGTAGGTTCGTCTCGAATAGTCGTGTTCGTTTCGTGGTAAGTAATGAAGAGGTCTCGAGATATGTGTCGAACCGCCTTTTTATGGACTGTGAGGGTTCGTCCATTATGATGAAGAAAAAGGAAATTTTCTGTGGTGGCTAGGCTGGCCGGCCAAAAAGGTCTAATAACAACCTTCTGTCGTGAGATATGTTTTCGGTGAGGGTGGTGGTTGGATGCGACAAAATCTGGGGCGGTTTTTAGGCAGTCGTGGGGGCTGCAAATGATTGGAATCCACTTGGTATGGGGTAACATTGGCCTATTCTTTGACTGTTTGTCATCCAATCAGAGTTCGATGGCTAATGGCTGTGTTGGTGTCTATTATGTCGTTAGGCTTGTTTTATAGGTATAAGTTCCATAGTGACGATGCCTATTTTACATCAACTGTGCCTAGAAGAGAGAAGGAATGTTCCAATCTCTATAAGTACCTCTTCTATATGGTTCCTTCCCCTATTGCAAATGATAGTATCATCGACAGACCAAGTCTTCACCTGGATAAAATTATTGTTATAAGCTAAGTGAAACGTCCTATAACCAGTGTCTGCAGACCATACGTTTGCCAAGATTGAAAGTATAACAACATCTTATATATTAAATAGAATAAATTGAGGCGGTATGACTGGACATAAGTCATTAGATCGCCAGATAGGTCGATTGTAATATAGGCAACCCTTATTAAGTCCAAGGCTAGCAATATTAGGAGCGGTCCTATAGTAAGAGGTTCAACACAGTCTACAATCTGATTGCTGAAAAGATTGTCCCTTGAGAAAAGGTAACAAACGTTGAGGCAGAATCCCAACCATTCACAAATCATAGTGCCGAAAATAAAGTTTGTCCTCCATAATCATATTACGTTGCCAGAGGCATAGGGGAAGCAGCAGCACATTCTCAGGTTAATATGACACTCAATAAGCTTGTTCAACCTAAGAACTGCCCAATAACTCGATCAAACTATCTCACACTTTAAAGTAGGAGTCTATATCTGACCATTTTTAACGATACATTATAGATATTATAACTCACTTGTCGAAACTTGAGAGTTGATAGATTCGTATGACCTAAGAGAAACCATTTATATCTACTTCCGATTTGTACATACACACGCTAGCAAGAGTGTAGATACAATCCGAAATCAACTCCAGTTAATGAACTGATCCACGACAGAGCTTGTATCTTCTGTGGAATCTTCGCCACCATCCGGGCTTGGACGAGAGCCAGAACAGGACCTGTAAGAGCTCAAGTAGTCAGCGACTGTTGCTTGGCCGTTCAATTGAGCCAAACGTATAGCCTGATCAAATTGTTGTCTAAAGTTCCCATCAATCCTGACTCCTGCGTTCATCAGTATGACCACTATATCCAGTCGACCATGTTCGGCAGCACCCTCAAGTGCAGTTCTGCCTTCCCAAGCCGAACGTGGAGCATTCATATCAGCACCATTCCTTAGCAACAGATCAACGATCCCAGCATAGCCATGAATGCAAGCAGACTGTAAAGCGGTGGCACCTCCACATCCGGCTGCCGGTGCATTGACGTTGGCACCATCGTTGATAAGATGTTCCACCATCCTGAAGTCGCCTACTTCGGATGCTCTTTGCAAAGGTGTCCTTCTTATCCCTCTAGAAGGAGGTGCATTGATATTTGTCCCTTTCTCAATGAGCAAACGAACCTTGCGGAATTGCTTGGCGCCAACCGCAATCAGTATTGCGGTTTCTTGAAGATAAATTGAGGTCGGGGGATTGCCGTCAACTACCACTCGTCTCCGCGAGATGATGGCGTCTAGTATCTCGCGCCCTTCGCGTTCTAGTATGGTTTCGAGCATTAACCTGAAAATGGCGAAGCCCAATTCGTCGTCTCGTTGAATCGCATCTACTAATGGAGTGTCCTCCTGAATCGACTCGTGTGCTTCATGGCCTTGAACTTGAGCTAGTGTTGGGAAATGGAGTTGGTGATCCAACAACTGTTTGATGAGATGTAAGTCCGCGCTGTATATTGCGTTGCGAAATACTTCAAGACCGTACCCCGCCTTCCCTCGGGTATATCTTTCGGAGAACTTTTGAAGGAGCCATGATATGATATCACCATTACGTGCGTCTACTGCTGCCGCCAGCGCTCCTGTATCTGCCGGATCTGCACCACAGAAGAGTAGGAGCTCAAGCATCTCTTTGTCCCCGGTACTTGAGGCTATACTAAGGGGAGTCTGTCTCTAGGAAGACTGGCGCTTTCGTTCGCTCGTGGAGCTGTGGCTCGAAAGTTGCCGAAAGCTCATTGCAATCGCGGTTTTTCCCCCTGCCATACCAGTGCCGTTTGTTTCACTGACCGTCCCTCCGCCAGATAAGTTGACTTCAGCTCCCAGATTTATAAGGAGATTGACCAGGCCTATGTCTTTATTCTTTACCGCTATAATAAGTGGAGTCATATTCAGGTCTTGATCCTCGATATTTATGGGAGCCTCAGCCAGTACTAATTCTGTGATAATAGAAGTATCCTCCCACTCTACCGCAACTGTCAACAGTGGCGGTCGTTCTCGGAGATTTATGTCTGGCGAACTTAGCAATTTACGGCATAGGCTTGCATCCTTTAGGCGCAATGCGAGGCTCATAGGGCTACCGTAAGTGTCCCCGGTCCTCATGTCGACGTTGGGGTCGGCACCACGTGCCAGTAGCTCTGTTGCGAGCTGCTCATGTCCTCCTTCAATTGCGTAAAGGAAACCCTTTCCGAGTAGTTCAGGGAAGTGTGGGCCGTTAACAGCGAGGAGTCGGCTGACTATGTCGAGATTTCGGACATCAAGAGCAGCATTAAGAGCGGCGTAATAGGGCTGGCGGTCGGTGATGTTGTCCCATGCACCATGTGCTTCTAAAAGCGTGATTATGCTCATATCATTTGTATGTATAGCTTCTGCAAAAGGACTTTGAGTCATGAACTTGCTTTCAGAAAAGACTTTGGACTTTTCTTGGTGTAGGATAACAAAAGATATGATATCCTTGTTTCGAGTTTTGACAGCCAAACGCAGCGCATCCTTAGATAAAGCAAATTCGTATTTGCATACGAGGCGACGAACGAGTTCGGCATGACCCTACTGATCGCCACATCCAGGAGATAGAGATTTGGCACTTGTGGGCCCTTCAAGGCCTGGGTAATAATCGAATCTTGTAATATAGGATGTAGGATTCTGCATACGGCGCTATCACTTATCTCTTTATGTTCGAGAAGATCCTGAAAGATGGAAGATTTGGACCACTTCCTGAGATCATGGAGTGTACTGGAGTTGATGAGAAGTTCAAAGATCTCTCCATTGGGGTCTCGGAAGCGAAAGGTTGAACGCAGGAATAACTCGGAGGATACGCGGGCACCCCATTGAAGCAACAATTTCACCAGTTCTAGAAGTTCAGGCTCTGTTGCCATTTCGCCGAGAATGGCGCTCTTTCCTGGTCCGTCTAAGGCACAATGCAGAGCTCTATTGCAGTCCAGACGATGTTTATCCTGGTCGACAGTTCGATTAACATTTGCGCCATGCTCAAGAAGTAGTTTGGTTATTCTCAGATCCCGTCGCATTGCTGAGAATTCAACTGCTGTGTATCTTAGACCGTCAGAATGGCGGCATACTAGATCATTTGCGTTGATGAGGAATTGTCGGGATTCTAGGAATAGCTCTACTGCATCTGCATCGCCCGCTTCGAGCGCACATTGAAACAGTTGCTGCGCAATCGCTCTGCTTGAATGGCTCAGAAGAAGACTAAACAAACGAGGCAATCGTATCCCGAAGCTTGACTTCAGGAACTTCCATACTTCTTGACGCGTGACTTCAGACATGCCAGCAAAGTTAATAGCGATACCGAATATTAGCAGCTTGAAGTATTGAGAGCTAGGTGACGGTGGCCGAGTGCGAGATAAACTCGTAGAGTTGTACATGTAGACCGCTTCGAAGTTCCTCACAGCAGGCGCCAAGAATGCCAGAATGTCAACATCGATCGAGACACTTTCATCATAAGTTTTATCAAGAAATCGTTTACGACATCGTCGGTTTGGATAGACCTTTCAAATTGAATCTCTACCTCGATAGCAAGGCTCGACAAGATCCGCGGATCGATGTAAGACGAAATTCGCGATGGCTCTGGAATCACGTCTTCAAACACTAGCTACCTGTTAGCATTAAATACCCCAATGACCTGACTGTCTGATAGATCGCACAATCTGGATGGTGTAGAGCTTGCAGTACTTGAAAAGTTGGTAGCTCATTTGTATTGACTGTTACTCTTACTTGCGGTGGTGGAGTTCGGAGATGGACACCTCGGCGCACGTCTACCGAATGGTCTCATTCGAAGTTAGACACTAAGATCTCTAATAGCCTTTCTGCATGTTCCTTGAGGAACATAGGGGATATACCTGAATGCGCATTTCCTTCACGGGGAAGACATCCATGTCGTTTGATCTCACCGTGTAGTTTCGCATTTGAAACCGAACGACCGTCTAGGAAGACTTCCGTTTTCTTGTTGCCCAGCTTTTCTCGACGTTGTATCGATCGGGCAACGGCTTTCCAGTCCTCTCGTTTGTGATTCTTTCGGAGGCCCCATTTCTTGAACTGCGTCTCATACTGTGACTTGCTGCACCCCAGGTGAACACGAGCAATGGACGTCATTTATTGCGTGTTCTAAGACTGCGAAATGTGTGACGTTTGGAAGCACCTATAGACTTCAAAGAAGTAGGGCATCACATTTGTAAGTTTTTATAATGTTGCAAAATAACGACTTCGGCCAACAATTTGGAAAACATAACAGGTGATCCACCACGTTTTCACCACCTTTACCCAATTTGACCCGTTTCCAGCAAACCAGAAGAGAAACTCCAGTGACAAACCGGGCTACGATAGTATCATGGCTTACCCATCCTTGAAAATAGTTCGGCCTGTCTGAAGCCTGTCATCTCTGCCATATAGGCCATTCTCCCGCGTATGAACTTCTTCTGGCGAGCAGTGGCGAACTCGCTCAAGGTTGTCGCTAGCAGCGGATATAGGCAGATCATGCCGGCGAAGGACTTGGGGTCGGTGGGCGCGCCGCAGGGAAAGAACGGCGTCGTGGTACTGTCGCCGCTCCATTTGGTGAAGTAGGGAACGCTGGAGACAACACTGGCGACAGCGTCTTTGCCGAGGCGTTCGACCTCGGCATAGTCAGATGTGGCCGTGGGATCGCACGGTGCACAAACCCACACCATGCAGCGGGCTACGATGCTGGCCAGGACGACGCGAGATGCGTTCGTGTTGAGATGCTTCCCCGCCACCCACAAGTCGGGGTAGTCGAACAGCCAGCCGGGAAAGGCGAAGGCGTCAGCCAGCCTGTCGTCGGGTACGTGCGAGATGTAGCCGACTACTTTGTGCGCGTAGTGTGTCGACGATGAGCTCTCCACCCAGCTTGTCAGCTTGGCTAGCAGTTGGCGGGCTTGCTGCAAGAGATTGAGAGCCCGATCGATCTTGGACGTTGTCTTAGAACCCCCCTTTAGTAGAGCGTCCACCTCAGCGCGCAGCCGTGCTGTCTTCATATTCAATATCAATGCCATATGGCTTGTCTTGTCAGAGATGACATTCTCCCCCCACCACGACATCTCTTCCCAAGGGGGCGGACTAGATAGAAAACCGAACATGTACTGGCGGATCTGAGAGTTGGCAGGTTAGCATCAGAAAAAGAACAGTCTTTTGTTCAAACAGAGGAATAAAGGGCAAGGTAAAGGCTTAGGTCATGGATTCACCATTGCTGATCGCACGAATTGAAACATCTCTAAGAAGTCTTGCGTGCTTGAATCTACAGCCCCACGGAGACGAATAAGCGCCTTTGCGCCATCCAGATGATTGGACCATCCTGAGAGGGCAGTGATGGCATTCTGGTCGGTCGATAGCGCCTGAAGAGGAGCGAGAAGTTTAGCAAACTAACCGCGCGGCAGTGGAGGATAGGGGATTAGCCCCAACAGACCTCGCAAAATGATAAAAGAATGACAGACGCTAGGCAGAGATCATCATTCTTCGGCGTTTTCTGGTCACTTAGCACTCGATTTAGTTGATGAAGCGCCAAGCTGTAATACATTCTCGCCTTTGCGAGAAGGGGCTTGGAGTTTGCCCGTCCTGCAAGTGCTGTCGTGGCTGCAGCTTTGAAGCACAGAGGAAAGGGAGAGCCCCTAGCAGGCAGCAAAGCCAGCATGCGGGGTATGAATGCCAGATAGCCTTTCCCATCGCCATTGTGCGGCATCATAACAAAGTTAGAGAGAAAGAAGCAGGTTGCTTGGTCATCCACTGGTGTCTGCAGGGTATATAGTATGACGAAATTGGTACCGAACTCGCGGTCGGTTGAAATGTCCGTGCTCCCTAATGCTGAGGACATCCAAGAGGGCGATAAGCCACGGGAAAGCAAGTTGATTGACGTAGATGCCGAGTGCTGAGAGGTCAGACCTCGTGATTGAATAGGGTCCGCCTGACTCCAAGGCGCCAGCGACTCTTGTTGGCGGCCGGGGTCGGCATGCCTCGGAGTCGTGAGCGTAGCTTTGCGGATAGTAGCCTCGGTCTCATCTCGTATTGTGATCTCGGAGGGATTCCAGTAGCCAGGGCAAGCCCTTTTTGCCTTGCGACACTTCAGACACGAGGGCTTGCTCTCATCACACTTGATTCTCCGCGTTCGACAGAGCTTGCACGCCCGGCTTCGTTGCAATGTGCTCACCATGCTAGTAGTGCTAGCAAACCAGGAGAGGACCTAGAAATGAAGATGCGAATGCTCGTCGAAGCGCTATTGAAGAAAGGATGAGTGGGTGACCGTGGTGGTTCAAGGAGAGTAATGAATGTTACAACAGGAGACAGTGCTAAAGAACCCAATTCGTCGCGAATGTCAATTTGTAGGAGCTCTGAGAAGTTCGAAAACGCCACAAACCACAAGACTATCACATGCAGTCTTGTTTAATAGGGTTGATTTTGAATGGAGAACAAGGTTTGCGTGGCGCACTATCGGGTAAAGAGCGGTTGTTGATGCGAGACCAGGATGATCTAACCATGCCTTCTCGTCCAATCGCGGCGGAAAACAGACTTGATTGGCACAGACTACCACGAAACTCCGGCAGCATGCCAAGGTGAAACATGAAACAGGTTGCAATAGAATAATGAAACGAACCAAGTAGTTAAAAAGCGCGGGCCTGCCACTGCGCACGTAGAGCTAACTGTCTATCTGTAGTACTCTATAATCCTCCAAAGCCCTTGATCGGGAAGCGGAAATTGACATGGTAAGTCTCAGATGTCAATCCTCCTGCAGACACATACAGAGACTTGTCCGCCGCCTTGCTCTCTTCAACACTAGCCCAGCCAACCACGGCTACAAACGTAGCGCCATCGAGGGAGAAACCGCTAGCGACGCCGGTGCATCCTGGCAGTGACTTGGCCGTTTCAACAGATTCACGCATCTTGTCTTCTTCAATGGTGCAGTTTGAATAAGTGAGCACTTCGACGATAGATGCGTCGATGACCTCCTTCGGTGCGTACGGAACAAACCGAATAAAATAGCTAACAGCTTCGCCGGATTGAACGGTCTTCATCTGGTCCGTGGCGGCGGTGAAACCGGATGAAGCTTTCCATGTATTGCAGGCGTCGATGCTTTTCCAGCCTACTTATGATTAGGATGGCCAGAGCGTAGCCATTCAATGGAGAGGTCAGACGTACCAATAAGCAGTTCTAAGCGCTGCATGTTCTCGCTGCAGGGCCCCCAACGGGTGCGGAGGTATCCGTCTTGCTTCTTCAGTGTCTGAAGAACTACTTTGAGCTGGTTTTTCCAGTCTTCAACACCACCCACGACAGGAATAATCCATCGCTCAGTGACCGAAGACATTGTCTGCTAGGGCGACGGAGGATTAGAAGGGAGGATGTCAAGGGACGCTATAATGAGAGTTTTGCTGCCTATGATGAATGCTCAAGATGATCATCTTGGATTTACCAGTACAAGTAGGCAACCGTCAACATATCTTTATACCCCATAAATACGTTACCAAAAGCCGCCACCCCACGGGAGGGCCATTGTTTGTTGAGCATAAACATCCCTTGGCCGTGGAATTCTAATTCCACATCATTGCTCCCTCGGAGTTCCGAAATCACTGTGCTCGGAGTCCAGTGTCTGAAGAATTTTCTCCAATCACTTCCGTTAACTTCGAATGGCCATGATCGGCTTTTACGAACACTGGACAGTTGAGCCCCTTTTTGATATATGTCGCAATGTTTCTATCGAAT
The DNA here is from genome assembly GCF_000392275.1 of Phaeoacremonium minimum UCRPA7. Taxonomy (NCBI): domain Eukaryota; kingdom Fungi; phylum Ascomycota; class Sordariomycetes; order Togniniales; family Togniniaceae; genus Phaeoacremonium; species Phaeoacremonium minimum. The sequence continues at coordinate 117,665 of NW_006921281.1, read as the reverse complement.
TACCCGATTGGGCACGAAACGACATGTTTCTCTGGGCCACGTTTCTTCAGGTCCTGAGCGCTCTTGTGGTGGCGATATGTCTAGCAACTAACCGCTTCTCGAAGAAGTCAAGACCGGGTGTCCTCATGTCATATTCGTCCGTCTATCAGAACGTTTAACGAGTCCCAACATGAATATCATGGTTCCTGCTTTGGCCACGCAGGCGTCCTTGCCCTAGGTTCAAGTTTTATGTGGTCGCGTTGCCTTGTTTCGTGCTTGTTTCGTAATTCACAGTGCCGTTTCAATGATACTGTCCCCCGCAGTCATCGCGGTTCCGCTGACGGCTCCGTCTTCATCGCTTCGGCTGTTGCCGAATCGATCTATGTATCGGTAAATGTCGCCAATATGATTGAGCGCTAATCAAGGCTTGATTCTCGTCCAATACAGCATCTTGCCATAATCGGTCAATAGCCCCGATATGATTAGTCTTAGACCCCTGCCTCTATGAAAGTGATGTTACTGTGGAGAGCTTAACGAAGTTCGGGGACTGACTTGGTGTGTAATACTAGATAATAGTTTCCATTTGCTAAAGCTCGTTTTCATGAGGACTCGTAAATAATTACCAACAAAGCCTGACGAAGTGAAGCTGGTGATATCCATCATCTCCAGCATTCAAATTACGGCGTTCTCAGACATTCAGTGTGGTCGATAATTTAATCGACGTGTTGGGAGTCGATTGAAAGACGAAAGGAAACCTCGAAATAACATGTTTTGTACGTATTGTGGCAAAAGTTTCAAGCGGAAAGAGCACCTTGAGAGACACATTCCTTCTCGTGAGTGTCAAGACTGGTGTCTTTTTGCAATTTCTGTGTTGACTCTATATTCAACAGATACAAACATTAAACCCCACCGGTGTATACACTGTCAACTATCGTTTGCACGAAGGTAATGCTAATATAAACTCAACTCGTGGTTTTTAGCTACTGATTTCGTTGGTAGGGATCTTTTACAAAGGCATTATCACGCATATCATGTAGTGCAAAAAGAAATAGAGTCATCCTCCCCCGGGGTGTCAAACGTTCATGGACGACCACCTATTGCCTGCTTGCAGTGCGCTGAGGCAAAAACAGGGTGCAATAAGGCAAATCCTTGTGGTCGTTGTGAGAGCAGAGGACTAGAATGTGTGCCAAGATTTGCCCGGCGCGTCTCTAAGCTTGCCGTTCAAGCTTCCAAGGTAGTTGATGATGAACAAGGACAAGCGGATAGGGGGGACATGTCCCAGCGCCCTCCCAGTCGAATGAGTGGATCATCTCAGGACTGTCCAAGTCCATCCGAGAAACCAGACACCGAATCGACATCTACAAAAGTCCCGTCGATCGCCGACCACACCTCGATTGACAGCCATAACAATTATCTGCACAGCTGGAATGCAAAGAGCAACATCTATCAGAATTACCTAGATTCGGGAGACACCATTGGTGTGACGGAATCAGAGCTTCCAGGATTCGACATCCCCAGCGCCTTCCTTTATTGTTCTCCCGAGCTCGAGCCTTCCTTAGACCAGAGCCAACTCTACACACCGCCGATGAGTTTAGATGATTCACAAGATGGTCTCCAGTATTTACAAACACTACTTGATATATCTTCGCCGGCCCCTCTGGGGCCACCACCATCCTCTCTTGAAACAGAGCCTACGGCCCTATGCAGTTATTCCCCAGTATGGAACCTCAAGACTCCGATGAAGACAAGAGAAATAAGCGATACTATCTCGTCTATTAGCCACAGCACGGTACCAAGACTCGAATCTCACCATATCTTACGCGCCGCAGAGGGCTCCTGGCCGGTGGCAAACTGCCTTTCACGGACCTCGCCATGTCCACAGACATCAACCATTCATCTCGAGGGCTTAGAGAAGAGTTTGCAAGATGAGAGCATTTGGTTATTGATGGAAGAAAACCTAGACGACTTGGATCGGTTGGGTATGCATGACGATGTTCAAGAACTTCCCTTGGCTCCATTTCTAGTGACCCCGCTCAACTCCCGGGCACGAGAGCAACTGCTCGCACTTACGCAAAGTTTCCTAAAGAGAGCGCTCGAGGTCCATCGCGGAGCTAAACAAGAACTCACTCCCACGATCTCCAACTTCGTGTTCATCGTCCTGCCCCCGAACAAGGTGCTGGAGTGCTTCTTGCGCAACTGCGTCCGTGGTCTAGCGCAGTTCTACCCCCTGACCACTCAGGAAACTGTAGATCCTAACGAAATACTCTTAGACAGCAATCGAGGCGCAACGCTGCTTGTCTTGCTTATGATCGCACATGGCGCCGCTCGACTGTCTACTTTGGAAGGGCAAAGCCTATATGCGGGCCTGACTGAACTATGCCGTGTCACGTTCTGTGAAGCATTAGAGAAGAACCATGCTTTGTCGACAGATCGTGTCACGTTGCAATGTGCACTCTTGCTTTGCATCAACTGTGCTTGGAGCGGTGATAAGTGGATGATGGATTTCGCTCTGGGGCGCAGTGCGACCATGTTAGCTGTGAGTGTAGCCGATCAGTCTATGCATGAGGCTCGCTAACAAACCACAGATGATGAAACAGGCTGGAATGTTCGCACCCAGCCGGATTCAGATGCCAGACATTACTAGCTCGATGGCATCTGAACTCCAGTGGCAGATATGGCTGCGAATGGAGCATCAGAGCAGGTAAGCCCAGCCCGTTCCGGGGAACAATGGTCGGAGGCTAACATCCAATAGGCTTGCATGTAACTTTTTGATTCTCGATCATGAATTGAGTCTATTCTCCGACTCGGCCTTATCGCTGACACTGCTGGAGCTACAGAACGACATACCTGGGCCCGAAGCTCTTTCGAAAGCGTCCAGTTCCGCTGAATGGCAGGACATTCTCACAAAAAGCTTGGAGATACGTGAAATTGCCTTCTCTAGATGCTCTGTGCACGAATTTTTCCAAGAGTTCCTGCACGGAGATCTTCTTGCCACACGGGGAAATCTTCTCGGTCCGTACCAGCTTCGACTTTTGCTATATCCACTACACAGTCTCGTCACCCACCTCACACAGCTGCTTTCCTTTGCGTCGCTGGGAACCCGAGGTCAGCGAACATGGCCGAATCGAACCGTATTGATGAACCTCCAGCTAGAAGAGACGACAATGCTTTTACAGCAGTGGTACAAGATGGCCATCTATCTCTGTACAGACGTCAACTGTCCCACCTGGCGTGCCAACTTTACTCTCTATCACCTGTCCGCGCTCAACCTTGCAATAAGCATTCCAAATGTCGAATCGGCTGCCCGGGCGGAGAACAGTCAGTCTCGATGCGAAAACACTACGCTAACCCTATCCTGTCAGTTGGCCATTCGGGATTTTCCCGAGGCAGTATTCCACTCTAAACAAGCTGTACAGCATCTTGTAGCGATTGCGCCCTCTTTACGGCCATGTTGGTGGAGTCTAGCGCTTTACCGTGCAACGATTGCTCTATGGGCCTGTACTGTGGCCAAAGGCGCATTTAAAGAGCCTTATGTAAACTCACCAGTCAATATTTTGGGTGCTGGAAGCCTGGGGATGGCCAACCTGTCTTCAGGAAACGAGCGGCCTTGGAGAGACCGGACGGGATTGCCCGTGTACGATGATAACAGTATTGTGTCATTGGAAGGCGCTGGTAGACTGTTAATACATATGCTTACGATACTAGGCGATCTGGAAACATCTAAGCTGGGCCAGGGATTATATAGGAAGATCGTTGGGATGGGAATTAGATGGGGGCAGCTAGATTATGACAGTGGCGGTGCTTTAAAGGCTCTATAGGGTGGTGATGTTGTCTACATATATTTCGTCGACCCTATGATATGTACTAGATTGCATGATAGACCGGTTCTTTTAAATCACAATTCGGCAGACTAAAGAACATTGCAGGGGAATTTCCATGAAGACAATGAAGAGTCTTCGGAAATGGAGATACACTTCTTACCAAAGTCATCATTCACATGTTCGGGGAGTTTATATAAGTCTTGGTAGAAAGACTTGACGATTTTTACTCTGAAAATCTTGGAGTTTCACTGCTGTGCCCCGGGATCGTTTAGCAAGCCTCTAGGTTGAGAATATGCATCGCGAATGCGAGGCAGCACACGGTGTGTCGATGCAGGTCTCATAATGACATCGATCGCTGTTGAGGAATCGCTGATAAAGGAACCGTAACACCCTCGAAATTCTCCTCTGTATTTCCGTTTTGGTATATCCGGAATGTCCGGAGGACCTGCCACTTTTGCCTGAGCTTCTTTCGGTGGTGCGCATGTCGCAGAGGTGATGCAAAACCGGTCTCAGCCTCCCTCTGTGCTACATACTTTGAAGGAGGTACAGGTAAAGCTAAGCCAAATTCAGTAGATTTATCTTGGTCGGTATGAAAATGTGTTAGACCTTGCAGGATGCATACATGTCAGATTCTGCTCCTTCGGAATGCCAAGCCTGTTGAAGGACATACCATTATCTTCCATTCATTTCAGCTAGCTCACTTGAGTTACTGTACTCCGGGAGCAATGCGTTGATGCCATCGAGGTATCTAAAAGCTGACTGTATACCCGCTCCCACCTTCAACTCATTTTTCCTTTATTTGCGTGAACATTGACTGCTACTACTCAACAAGCGACAGCTGAAGCGGTCTGCCTACAGTAAATATAGGAATGGGTGTTACCTTGCCATGACTTCTACCCAAGGACTCACTGCCAGTACTTATTCTCAAATTATGCCCATCTCCACTAATTCAAACATCACCATAGGCAATTCCGTCACGAATCTTACGCATTTCCCTTTCCCGAACCATCTACCTGTCGTCTCAGGGGCTAGTGCTGCCCTGAGCAACTTGCTGTCGGCATCTCTGCCCAACAACAATCCAGTCAGTTCTTAAAATAATTCATGTACTGGTCAATACTCCTAGCATAACTAAGAAGACGCAGGTAACATCCCTAGCAACAGTGACGATAACAATTGAGGCGACGACTGGAAGGACGAGCGATGTAGCTCTTGGTGGGATTGCGACTTCTACCGCGTGTGCTGCTTCTGCTGTCGCGGCTATGTGTTCTGAGACTCCGATCTCGTCGGTGCTAGGAGCATCTGGCGAAGGGAATGGGGTAGATCTGGAGCGGATAAGAGATCCAAAGGAGGGCCCGTTCCTAGGAGGTGTGCCAACGTCAGCAGTCGATGTCCCAGTCGCAAGCATCTTTCTAATCCTCTTTGGATTGGGCGCGCTCACACACATCTCGATCTACCGGGCGAACTCCAAGCGTAACCACAAATTCCTCCTCTCGGATCTCATTTTCGATTTTTGTATGGTCCGGGTTGTAACATGCGTCTTCCGGATCATCTGGGCTTTTATAGGCCCGCGCGGCGTTGTTCTTGCAGCGAATATATTCGAGAATGGCGGGTGAGTGTCCTCCCATATTATACTAGGTATTCGACTTATGTATGTTAGTGCCGCTGTTATCTTTGCCGTCAATTTATTCTTCGCACAACGCCTCGTTCGCGCCATGCACCCTTCTATCGGCTGGCACTCCGGCTTCAGTCAGCTATCTCTCTTCTTGATCTTCTCAGTCCCGGCTGTTATAGTCTTGAACATCATCACACTTTCTGTTAGTTTCTTTAGCGTCGGAAAGCTGACGCAGTTGCGGGCTACCGAGGACGTACTAAAGCTCGGTGCTGCTTGGAACATGATGCTGGCTGTCATGCCTCTCCTGTGGCTGTTTCTTGCGAGCGCGAAGCCTGGCCCGTCACCTGAGAATTTTGGCACCGGTGACTTCCGGGCCAAAGCAGCATTGCTTGTGTTCAGTTCAGGGACTTTGGCGTTTGGGGCGGCGGTGAGGCTGTCAGCAACGGTGAATGCGGAGAGCCTTGAGGCGACGTCGCCGTTGTTCAGCAAAGGGATATTCTACACTACAGGGTTCTTGTTAGAGATTATAACGGTCGTCGCGTATGCCTTCTTTCGCGTTGATTTGATTTTCCATGTTCCCAATGGGGCGAGCGGGCCAGGCGATTATTCAGACCATAACTTAGCCAGACCGGCCGAGCCTCGACTCACGACATCTTCCGAGATTGAGAAGGAGATTAGCAAGCTCGGTGTCCGTTATGATATCTTGAGCTCCCGCAGTGGAGAGAAGCGAACGCCAGTATTGGCTATCCTCTACCCAGGCTCGCTCGAACAACATAGCACGGCTAGCGAAAAAGACCCATCAACTTTACTCAATGATAATACAGCATTACCGCCGAGACAGACACCAAGGGTGAGTCGAAGACAATCCCTGGTGGAAGCATTCAGACCAGATCGACCTGTGCGCGCGAAGAGAATGTCTGAGTTCATATCATGACCGATAACCTAGCTAATATCGGGGCGGGTGATGTGTGTTGGCTGCGCTCTGCAGTAACTCCCGCAACGCTTGAAAGGATCAGGAAATTATAGACAAGGAAAGCGTGAGTATCGCGCGAAGGAGCTGGAAGAGACGGCGCGGATGGTCGAGGATGAGGATGTTGGGCATCTATCAGAAGTCAGCCACAGCCAGCGCTGTGCAAGGCAAGGGTATTGTTCCTCTCCAATACTATGCGACAGCACCAGCACCGTTTGAAATTGGTGACAAATACAACAAAAAAAGAAACCCTGTAGAGCTCAAGTCTCCCCATAAGCGTTTCTTGCTATACAATATCTATGCAGACATTATCATCGACCTCCCACAGAGTACCAATTACTTTGTCTCAATCCTGCTGGGCTCGAATCCTCATTTGCACGTAATCTTGATCTCCTTACATGTACCGTAGCACGGCCCATTTACCACAAATAACCGATAAAGGCGAGAGCCCCCGCCGCCTCCACAATATCGCATGTGTCAACCTCAGTGTGTGCCTTACAATGGGGTGACTAGGGGCCGGCCCCTAGAACCACCACCACCAGCCACAACCAAGGATAGGAGCTATATTGGTCCGTCCACGTCGTGTTAAGCTCAAAAGTACGGCCATCCTGTGTCAGCCACGATATAGATTCCAGCTGTTTCAACCTTGCCCGTTCGACCTGAAGAAACGTCTTCTAATAAGCTCGAGGTCAGATCATAGAGAATCGTTGCCATCGCACAAATGTTCGGAAAACCTTCTACACTAGACGCTATAACATAGATTATAACTGCTCTTAGTAAAGTATTTAAAAAATGGTCGTTGAGATGGAAGGCAAAGTGGCCATCGGAACGCCACTATCATCACCATGTTCTTTACCAATTCTTCAGAACATCTGAGGAAGAGAGGTGGTGGCGTATAAGGGAGAAAGAAAGAGTATTTAAATGTAAAACTATAGAAACCTAAGAATTTCATTTTAAACTTCTAATATACAGACTACGAAAACACTGTTCTATAGAATTGTAATTAGTATTCTAAAGATAAGCAAGCCTTTGGATACCTCAGCACCTTAACTTTGACTAAGGTAGCCCATGCGCTCATTGGATACCACAATACAACAGTTCGTCCCTTAAGCCATTTTGATACTAGCATTCCCCTTCAGGCGTCCATCTAGGCCGGTTTTGCTCGCTGGGAAATGCGCCAGGCAGTCGAAGCGCCTCTGGGTCTGAGGTCGTAGACTTGTATGCTCTGATAGGCCTAGGATCGTTCACGAGGGGCGCCCTCGGCGCCGCAGGGAAATACAGCCGCATTGGAGGCCTTTTCACAGCATCAGCATCGTTCTCTCGCCTCCCCTTAGCAGAAAGTTTCGATTCCCTGAATGGCCTCTTAACCACAGGCTGGATCGTTGAAATTGGACGCTTTTTGGACTTGGTGGTGTAAGGCTGATCTGAGGGATGTGATCTTGGTTCAATCTGGTTACGTGGACTAGTGCGACCCTCTCCTTTGAAGAGCCTGTCTAGGATGTCCCCTGCCGCCGCTCGCCGACCAGGATCAACAGCTGCCATGTCTCGGATTTTATGAAATATCCCCACATTGGCCGCCTCCTGAGCCGCCTTGACTCTCAGGGAATTCGTCTGTAATGGTTTATCCCGAAAGCCGTCTACGTTCAAGGCGTACACAAGAGTCACAAAGAGCGACCAGATGTCCAGCTTTGACGTCTGATTTTCAGGATTAGTAGCCAGCTCAGGAGCCATAAATATTGGCGATCCAACCCCCGTTCGAGCGTCGGCAATCATGTTAGAAAGGCCGAAGTCTGCGAGTTGGTACTTATAGCCGCCAGTCGGTAAAAGTGTGTAAAGGATGTTCTCGGGCTTGACGTCTCGGTGGATGATGCCTTTGCACGCGAGGTAGTCGAGCGCCTGAAGCATGTCGCGAAGGAGATCATCACTTAAAGGTGGTTCTCTTATATAGAGATTACCGCGAATCAAGTCCTCGACGTTCCCAGCCTTGAGTTCCATGATGATATAAAGCTGATTCTCTATCCACTGTGCCGACAGGTATTCGATGATGTTCGCCTGGTGGTATTAGCTACTTATCAAGGTCTGCGACATCGGATATTACCAACATGGGAAATACGAGACAGATTTTCCACTTCTCGCTTTAACATCTTCCAATCCTGGGACAAAAGACTAGGCCGGTTCACCACTTTCACCGCCAGATACTCGCCAGAATCGACGTTCGCGGCCTTGAAGACTGTACCGTACGAACCTTTCCCCAAGGGCTCTATCTCAGAGAACCTCAGGGTCTCCGCATTGCCAGGAGTGTGGATACGGGTGGCACGCTGGGACGGTACGTCAGTCGGGGGCTGTTCTAGGACCGTCCGGGCCTGACGCGGATTGAGCTCTCGATAATCCAGGTTCATGTTGGCCTTGAGGTCATCGCGTTTATGCCAAACTATTTGGAATTGGTAGAGATCACACGCCACGCCACCAAACCCAAATATCAGATTGACCTTCTCATGCACGACGACCCGACGGTGAGGGCGCCACAGCTCGAATGGCACGGCTGTGTCACCAAAGAACTGTGTCGATCTGTTGCTCGACCGATCCTGGAGCATGATCTGCTTCGTCTTCTCGTGCATTTCAAAAGAGCATTGGATACGCGAAACGCTCGACCCCTCAACTAGGATATCACCGCAGCGCCCTATGGTGGCCAGTGTGTAGCGTGACTTGGATCCGATATGGAGGCCGATGTCGAGTCCATGCAGGATATTTTTGTCTTGCATTGGGTCCCGGAAAACCGATACATTGTGAATGTTATCGGGATGGTTGAGGACCGCATAAGCTCGTTTGTTAAGAGCTACTAGTGAAAAGAAAGCAAGAGGATGGGGCCTGTCGCGCGGCATGATGGAGAGTTATATCCAGTGTCTGCGATGATGGTCTGAAAATAGTTCACAAAAAGATAAAGATGGACGATAGGGGATGTATCACGGCCTGAACTGACAAAAGAGAAACGCAACCGAGAGGGTTGGGACTCTGCTAAGTAGTAACATCGTGTACGGTTCGGTACTTTACTGAAACCCAGCCTTCGGTCTTTTCTCAAAGGTGCTGGAGCTTGCAGTACCTTGACGAGAACGAGTGGACGGGAGCTCTCGGCTCTGGTGGTGGGAGAGAGCCAGAATCATTGAGTCAAAAGTGTCATATTGGGTTGGGGCCGGATATGGCGCTTTCGGCAGCAGCTCTGCTTTGTTGTGTTGAGCCACTTGATTTGGGTCAACCAATCAGCGATTGAGTCCAGCGCCCAGCTAACACATCTGTCACCAAACAAGGCTCGTTGCTTTTTCTTTCAACTTCTACTCCTTTCAACTTCTGCTCCTCCCAACTTCTGCTCCTCCCATCAATATTCCGAAAACCCTCGTACGCTCATCTTGTTCACCCAAGTTGGTGTCCGCACCATCATCGCAGAGATGGCCTTCTCTTTTGATAATTCTCACCGCCGCGTGTTACCGCAACTTATCGAAGCGCTTTCACGATTAGAAGCAGAACCAGATCAGCTCGCTCACGAGATGGATCATCGCTTCAACGAACCTCCTCCGCCGTACTCAGAGTCTGGCGAGACCACGCAGCCGCCGACACCACCACCTCCCGGGCCTCCCGTTGTTGACAAGTGGTATCAAAGATGCCTACGAAAGCAAGCTCGCGATAAATCGGGGCCATACGGCCAATTCGAAAGCCAGACCAAGCGAGAGCGTTTGCGGCTTATCGATCAACTCAGTTCGGGATGTCGCCGAAGGCAGACACTACCGTTTGATTCAAGTCTAGACCTTCAAGCCAACGCTGAAAATAATGTTCGGAGTCGCTGGGTGGAACAAGGAATCTGGGGGGAGGAATGGGGTCCGCCCTGGCCAAAGGGCAGTAATCCGATGGACAGTCGGCACTGGGTATTCAAAGGGAAGGCACCATTTCATAGAGCTACGGCGACTTCTCACTGGGGACACGAGGAGAATGAGCCGGAGCCGGAACCAGAGCCGGAACCAGAGCCAGAGCCACAATCTGAACAGGAACAGGAACAGGAACAGCGACCTTTCTTCGGCACCTTCGGCATCTTCAGACTTCAGGCTAAGCAACTAGAACAAACAAAGCCTTCTGAGCGAGTGATCGGCTACGAACAAACACCACTCGGACCGCTCCCCATATACCATGTCCCAAACCCCACAGTACGCAATCCCGAAGCATCACGCCCTTTCCATCAATTCCTGTATCAGATCTCCCCAGAACGCGACTGGATCAGAGATGAGGTCGAGTTCGTCACCCCCGGTAGGGTTGTCGACCTCGACACCATGGCATACGAAAGTGTCAAGAAGAACTGGATCGAAGATGGGATTTGGAATCCGAAATGGGGTGAGCTGCCAGGAATGACGTGGTTCCACGAGGAACCCGAGGAAGACGAAGAGGTAGATGCTCCTAATGCTCCTGGCGATGCAGATAGACAGCTCCCCGATGCCGGCGACGATAGACAACAATCCGGGGCCCGACAATATGTCTCTATTGGTTTCGGTAACGCGCCACTATCCGAAGCCAACAATGATCATGCCAACAATAACTCACCTCCCGGAGCTGGAGAGGCTGGAGAGGCTGATGCCAGGGAGAGGCGAACGGAAAGAGGGAAGAGGAAGACACCAGATCGCCAGCCTGCGGCCGTAAATGGTGTACGGCACGCTGAAGAGGTTCCCAATCAGTCTATTCGAAGCCCGAACTCATCCTTAGCAGAGAATCGCCGATCGACAAAGAATGATCTCCGTAAAAGCAGTGGCGGGCGAATCGCAAAGCCAGCACCGAAGAGACAACGCGGTGGCCTGAGAGGTCTGTCTCGACGTCATGCGTCATTTGTGGAAGCCGACCAGGGTCTAGACACCCCCGGGTCTAATGAACTTGGGAATAGCACACCACCTAAACTCCGCAAGAAACAATCCAATAATCATGGGGAGGGAGTATTCCACGAAGATGTGGCGGCTCCATCTTCGCCGCAATCAAGACTCGCGCGTAGGCGCAAAGTCAAGTCGATAACCACAGATACAACCGAAGAGATCGAAGCTCCAAAGCTTCGTCGCAGCAGCCGCATAGCCAAACGAGAACAGGTCAAACAAGAGGACACAGCCAACAGGCCTGCTGCAGCCCTTGAGCTGTCAGACTCAGTCACAAGACATTCGAGGAAAGTCGCGCCAGACAAGCGTAAGAAGTCTAGAACGATGGTGATTAGGGCAAATAGTGTTGTTGCCTCGGCAAGAGGAGCACAGGTCTCAAGACCCGTGCCCTCAAAGGACTCCAAGCCGCAAAGTGTAGTCAAGAAGAGGAGCCGGCCACGAAAGACATGATATGATGAAAGCGTTGAACCATGGAAAGACGAACATTCATATTGTTATCAGATTGTTGGATCACATGACATCCACTACCTGCACCGCCTACCTTACCTTAGCTACTCTCTTTACTGTACACCTACTTAGATACTTACACAACATACTTTGCTTCACCACCCAGGACTGACAGGCTATTCAGCATCATCTTGATATTGTGTGACATGTTGATGGAGGTCTTTGTAGATTGACGCGTATTTGTCCAGGGAGGGGAAGGACTTGTTGAAGATATCGCGCCACTTGCCAATGTCAAGCGGGGGAGAAACTTGGGTGTCGGAATGGATCTCCATGGTTGGCTTGAGAGGTACTTTCTTGCAGGAGATTGGGAATACGGTGTCTTCTTTGCTGGCAGTAGGAGACGAGGTGGGTGGCCGAAAGGTCCCGAGAGAAAGTCTCCCTAAATGCTTCTGATTTGGGCACTTAAATGTCTTGAACGGGAAGCTGATAGATACCTCGGCGGACTTCTGTCAAGTGAAGCTCGCGTACATGGAGCGTGTTCCGTTCTCCACGCCACTGTCGGGGAAACGGTAGACTACCTACCATGAACTCTCCCCTGCCTAGGATAATAAGACAATCAACTGGGGTAACTACACTAAAATGATCGACCGCGATGCGCCCCACTGTTATCCGGCCCCACTGTTATCCGATCCCCCTGCTTCGAGACCCTCTGTCGGTCTCCCCCGGCCCCGCCGCTCGCTTCGCTACGGCAGCTAGCTGCCTTGGTAGAAACGACCACCACCACGAATTTTCCAGGTCTACAAACTGCCCTAGGAACCTAACCCAAGATGGATGCCTACCTACATAGCTATAAGGTCATAGCTATCTCGACAGCTACCTTGAGACGGCAATACACCCTGAAGGCAACCGTGTCAGAGTCTGAAAAGGCAGTCCTTATGTAACACCTGGTGCACACGCTCACTTACCGATTCGGCGTCTGTCTGTGACTACCTGATCACGGAACTCCGATATGTCAGGCTTAGATAGACTACGCTAGTGAATATATACAATGAGAGTCGTCCACCAACGTGTTATAAGTAGCCATTGAAGCCGTGAGCTGTCCTCTTTTTGCATCGCACGCTGGCTATCGTATCCTGTGAAGCCGGAAATCTCCAAAAGTCTTATCTTTGCTTGCTGGACTTCACACTGTCCTGCACCATGGCCGCCACCCAGGGAACTCTCACCGTCTTCGAGCGAGAGTCATGGTCATCTCACGAGCGCCCGTATGAACTCCTCTTCCAACCGCCGAATGCCGACTTGCCAGTGTGCAACTACAGTGTAGTGCAGGTGCCCAACGTGCCTATCTATGCTCTGCGGCCATTCAAGGACAATCTCTCTCGAGGCCGGGAGGGCTTCTTGATTGCCGACCTCGAGACGGAAATGGAGTATGAGGACTACTTCGATCCGGAAAAACTAAAGTCCAAATACATGCCCGAGATCAAGGCTTTGCTAAAGGAACAGTAACCCTAACCTCAACCCGATAGAACATGACCTAGGACACAAGGGGAACTTGGGTTGACACTCGAGGTCGAGGTCAAGGTCGAGGTCAAGGTCGAGGTCAAGGCCGAGGTCAAGGCCGAGTCCTTCGAGAAGGAGAAAGGGGCAAGGTGGAAGGGGGGACAAGGAAAGAAAAGGAATCACGTGCGTGTCTTTGCACGTGAAAGTGCGCACGCACCATTGACGACTGAGCGCACACATCACGTCACGTCACTCATCGTCGACGTCGTCGTCGTCGTCGTCGCCAACAACAACAACAAAAAAACGAAATCATCACACATACTCCATCAAACACAAAGTGAAGCCAACACACCATGTTGAATCCGAGTCCGAGTCCAATGCGACCGGCAGACAAAGATGCAGATGCAGATGCAGATGGTCCGGCTCACGCTCGTGACAGCCGCCATTCTCTACGGTTCAGTCGGACCGGGGAAGACCAAGAGGGCGCCGCCACCTGTGCTGCTTGGCCAGCAAACATCTGCACCGTTTTAGAAGTCATCCAGAAGCACCACCAGCATCATCATATAAAGCGTAGCAGCAATAGTAGCGCCCCCGACGATGAGGACCAGGACAAGGCCGACGACTATGAGGCTGAATTCTGCACCAAAGCACGACTGCCTCTCGATCCAGCAGAGTACGAGCTACTGATGCAGGTGCTGCATTTGAGCCCTACTGCTATCGAGGACCTTAGGTTACTGGTGGGGGAGGGGGAGGAGAAGGAGGGGGAGGCGGCTCTTCTCGCAGCTACAGCCACCACGCCAGGTAAGTTGAGGTCTGCTGTCTGTCCTCTGCTTGCCATTTTTTTCTACGCTGCTGCCTGTGCCTGAGGCGTCGTCGACCTGCCTGCTCTTATCTTTTCCCACAGTCTATCTACCTACCTCCCCTAGATTTGGCACTCGACATCATATCACGTGAACATGAGCATGGATGACCACCTTGAGAAAACCAGATCCGGACAAATGAAAGAGGTTAGATCAATTGCTGACATTGCTTCACAGCTACAACTCTAGTCAAGGCTTGCTCATCACCTGCAACCCAACAACATCATCATCTTGCTGCTCAACCCATCGCATCACACTCGCTCGACGACGTTCAAGGACAAGGACAGGGCGACCACAGGCAAGGCAGTGTGCCCACTGCAGATGCAGAATACCTTGCTACCCTCGGCCGCCATATGCTTCAGTTTATGCGCCCTCTCTACTACAACCGCCGCCTATCCACACTGACCATAACTCACACAACCGAGACACAATTCCATTATTACTTAAAGAACTACCTTGGCGAGCTTCTCGCCACACGTCTGCAGGATGCCTTCTCCCACTAGTATAGGGAGCAGCTACATCAGCAACAGAAGCCACAACAGAGCGGCTATAACGAGAAGCTAGAGCTAGACCCACACAGCATCATACGTATGACTGAGGAGTGGATCCCTGACGGCAGTGCAAAGCCCAACGTGCAAGTTGGATGGTTCTGGCAGGCACCAAAACCTCTGGTTCTGGAGGTAGACTTCTCGAACAAGATAGAGCTAGACCAGGCAAAAGGTCAGTCAGTGTAGTGTGGCATCCGTGTTTCTAAACTGTTCGCCACCTTTTTGGCACCAACACTTTTGATTCCATCCCGATCCGATCTCCACCATCCATCAAACCCTTCCGCTAACATATATCAATGCAAAATGCAGATTACATCCTCGGAACGAATGGCCGGGTCCGTATCGTCATCATCGTCAATTGCGCCTACCACAACCTCCGGGAACGGCTACGCCTACTTACCAGCAGCGGCATCAAGAAGGACACCAATAAGCCCTACTTCAAAGATCTCACCGTGACGATCCTACGTGCTGCTACCGTTAAAGCAGCCACCGAGGTCAAAAAGCCTTACCCCTCTAACAACTCAAAACCTCAGGTCCATGACAATACCAGTGGCAATACCCAAGCCCATCTCGAAGCGGTCTTATCAGCCCACCAGGTCCCTATCACACCCACGTCGACCTCTACCGCCTGCCTCGGCCTGACCCTCTACGACTTCGACGAGAGTCTCCCACGCCATATCCCCGTACATGTTCCCCTTGCCGACATCTACGTTCTCGCGGAGCAGGCTGCGGCTCATCAGGACCTCGACGATGCCTACAAGGCTCTTGCCAAGGCAAAATCGGCGCACCACGGCAACGGGAACGAGAGCGGCAAACATGAAGCGGCTGCTGCTGTTGTGCAACAGAAGAGGGCCGCGCTGCAGACTGTGTCGAAGGCTATGGTTGCCGTCATGCACATGCACAAGCAGAAGAGAAGAGCGGACAGCGGTGCGTCCGTCAGCCGCGGCCTCGGTCTTCACGATGGCGGGAAGAGGTTCTACAGCGTGCGGGCGGCGATGTCGGGTGGCACCACGCGGCTGCTGCCACCGCCCATTGCGTACGGTCCCTGCCTTGTTCGCCCTGGTCCTAGTCCTAGTCCTATTAATCGTCACGGCGCTGTGGCGCGACACCTTGCAGGATGGCTGAGCGGCTTGGTGTTTCGGCGGCGTTTTTGATAGATGGGGGGAGAACATGGATGGATTGGTGGATCAAGGATCTGGATGAAAGAACGTTCCTCTGACCTGAGCGGCCGGAGGGATGGAATCGAGGAGAGGCGTCTAGAGCTATTCACCGACATACAGGCCTTCCTTCCAGCCGTCAACCTTCATCACCGCCGTGGTGCAAATATGAGTTGTATCTATTCTAGGTTCGACTGATTGTTCTAGAGTAGTCAACTCCGTGATTCCACGTCTGCCTGGACTTTACGGTCCTTCCTCACCCAGTGCAACATGTGCTCTCCACGACCCTTTCTGTAAGCCCAGACCTTTGAAGCAAGCAAGCAAGCAAGCAAGCGTTCATCCATACATGACACCGAACAGTGCGTTGGTCTTATCGCCGTCTTCATACTTCTTAGGGGTGATCTTGGAGACCCTGCTCCAAGAAGATAAGATGTCTGGCAACACGTCCGTCCGTCCGTCCGTCCGTCATTCCACTCCCGGTGGAAATTGAAATGAACAAGCTCCATCCATCTAGTCTTTTCTTTCTTTCAATTAATCAGGGGCAACCCACCCCGCCATGGAGACGAGTGCAACGCTTCGTCAACACGACGCGCCAGTTATGGTTAGCAATGATCCCTTGACTCTCCCAAATTGGCGACGAGTTACCAATAATATATGCTCCATACGGTGGCTGGTATTGCACGCATTGCTGCTTTGCTCGGCGCTTTAGGTGACATTGCAATGGATATCTACAGCATTGTAGATGACCCGAATAATGCGCCACTCGCCATTCTCTCGTTTACCACATGTCAATTAGCTATTATGGATCTTGCACAGGTAGCTAAGGCGGCTTAAGGCTAAGAGGGGAATGGCGGCGGATGATGTCAAGAAGTTGGGTGGAGGAGTCTCCGACAAGGTCGCCAAGCTGAACAGAGTCAAGAACGCATGCCCATTGAAAAGGAGGGGCCTCGCTGGTATACAGCCTGTGGGGGCTTGACCGATGACAAGTCTGCACGGCCAGTCTCTTCCAGGCCATCTCATTGGGCTATAGGGGCTGAATAGATATTCCGCTGCGGAACGGAGAGGGCAGTGTTACGACGTAGTATCTAGCAAAAGATCTCTGCATAGGGCCACTTTTCCGCAACAAGAATCACAGCCTCCAAGATGTATAACTAGAAAGAAAGATTCAATAGTCTCGTTTTCTTAATGTCATTGGGCATAACGGAAAGCCGAAGAAGACGGATGACACGGACACACAAACGCACACACTGGGAGGGGGTAGACACGCAAAATTTAGTTGATTATTGTGGGCGACTGTGGCGGATGATTGTGGTGAACGACTGTGCAGACGGCTGCGGTGGACGACTTGTGGCGGGGTGGCTTGTGGTAGACAACTGACTAGTCTCGGCTTTCGTCCGAGCCGGATCTGGAACTTAGTTGCATCGCTCTAGGTGGAATGCCGAGATTCAGCCTTTGTATCGATCGACATGGCGATATAAAGCGCGAACAAGAAGTCGAGAGTCGGCCTTGCTAAGGCACAGGCGGTCGGTTCGACGAGGACATTGCTGCGAGGAGCCAGCGAGTGCTGTGGAAAAAAAAGGGGGCTATGGAACAAGACGTGGGTTGCATGCACCCCGTGCTGGGGATGGTTGAGACAGCGTTTTGATAGAATGATTCCAAACGGTCTACACACTTGAGATTCTGGCGTCCAGCCGGCATCACGGCTCTCCTGATTCTTCCCGACGGAGGCTGGTCGAGAGGAAAAGAGGTAGATCAAATGGGTCGAAGGGGGGCACCCGGGGATAGACCCAAGTGTGATCGTCCGACAAGCTTTGTCCATGTAGGTGCCTCAAGTGCTTGGATGGATGGCGGCGATGGGGCAGCAGAGCAGACCCGGTGTTCTATATCCTCAAGGGTGTCAGTGCCGGGCTCCTCTTAGGAAGGAATGGGTGAGGTATAGATTGTTACCTTTTGTGGTGGTTTCCTCACTGCAACTCGCGGGTCGGAGATGTGTATGTATAGATGGATTGCCACGGGTTTGGAGGGAAGAAAATCTCTCTGGAACAGAGGTGGCGGATCCCGGATGGACTGGTGGACGACAAACGTGCTAGGATATTGAGCAAAGCCAGGACGATACTAAGCCGGTCGAGGCTGGCGGCGCTTGCGTGGCTGAATGGGAGCTGGTCGATACACCATTGGGTTGGGTTGATTATGCAGCTCGTTGAACTGGCGGTGGGATTACCGCAGGGCCTCGGGGGAGGGTGAAGGGGTTTGGGTTTGATACCATCGGGCCGGCGGCGCTCACCGAAGAACACGTTCCTAGGGTGCCGATACCGGTAGAAGTGAATACGGAACGAAGATCCGGCGTGAGTCCTGAGGTATGGAGCAGGTTCGCTCAAGAGACGAAGCCAGGAGGGGGTCAAGGTCAATAATTTTTTAAGATTTGGGGACGTAAATAGGCTTTCAGTACGAGAAGCACACACAAGAGAACACGAGACACAATAAGGCCGAGAGCATGAAAGTCGAAACGGAATCACTTGCAAAGATGGGTTGGGAACGACAAGGTTCTGGCCCCCATCTCGCCTTAGCTTTTTCGTCTTGTGTTTCTAAGGAGGCACCACCACGTGGCCGCCCATGCTAACCGTGGGGAGAACACACCATAGTGCGGCCGACCAATGACACTCTAGCTCTTTGATGCGCTCTTTGTCACGAGGGTCTCTATAAGGGATTGTCCCAAGTGCTACTGGTAGTTGTGCCAGACGGTTGACATGTTAGTTCCCTGTCTTTGTTCTTGGTTTTGGTTTCCAGTGTTACACAAAGACCATAGAGAAAGAAGCTAAAGCGTTGTTGTACTGCAACAATATTAAATCAAGCTCATTCAGATAATGATATCACAGCAGTCCAACTTCTTTGTCTTTAGAGTCGAAAAAACAACTATTTAAGTTTAATATATCCATCATCCAGCAATGAACTCTATCAAGCTTCAACACATACTCAAGAGCACGCACATACTCCAGCACGCACATACTCGAGCATACACATACTCCAGCACGCAGATACTCCAGCACGCACATACTCCAGCATACACATACTCAGGATTATATACAGCCCTTCCAAAATGTCACAAAGCCAGCGGTATATCAGCCACTTCAGCCGTTTTATGGAGGCACGAAAGGAAAAGCAGATTCTCCAGGAGAAAATGGAACACATTATCATGGATGGTGCGATGGAGTTTCTTGACTGTTATGAAGTCTTGGATATCCCAATTGATGCAGATGCACAGACAATTCTCGATGCCCATGGGACTCTTATGACGCGTCTTGATTCTGCCCCCCCGGATTCCGGAGAAGCGCCTATAGCACGTGCGATAGTCACGGCAGCCTACGCCATCATGAGCAACCCACTTGCACGAATTGAATACGATAAGCGGAGAAATTCGGTAATCGAGGCGATCCTGGCCGATCGTAGAGCCGAAGAGAATAGAGATCGCTTCATAGAGGAGGTGAGGGATTTTGTTGTTAATAAAGACGTGACGAGGGCCCAGCGCATCATGTCAGATAAGCATGCTAAGATAATGGCGGAGTACAATGAAGCAATAGCGACAGCCGATAAAGACAGAGAAGCGAGGAAAGCGCAACAAGCGATAATTGAGGAAAGAGCGAGAAAAGCGAGAGAAGCGAAAGAAGCGTCAGGGGGAGCTTGGCCACAAACGGTTCTAGAAGGAAGGAAGATTTTCACTCGCGACGCTCTAGCAGAGTAGGGTTCTAGACGAGCCTATACGAGCGTGGCTTAAATCCTCCTCTAGTAAAATTCAGGGCTCTTTTGTTTAATCGGTGACTAGAATGCAAAGAAAGAGATATAAATCGAGTCTAGAAGGCTTAATAAATGATACAGAAAAACGACCTCCTGTGATGACGCGGCCGAGTTACTAAGAGTTTCCAACTCTCTATAAGCTTTAATCTACCCAGAACTACTAGCTAGAGCCGGCAACTATCCCTGTCAGTTAATTCTGATTGACAAGTTTGCTAGTTAGAATCGGCAGTTATCCATGGCACTTGATATTTATGACTTGCTCTGAGCGCCTAGGTTGTCATGTGTCTCTCTCTGACTTCTATGCTCTTCCAGGAGGGTCGGCATGTGGCGCATCAGAACAAAGAAAACAGAGTAGGCATTTGTTGCCCCTCCTCCACCCGCGCGCCATTTTCTCCCCCGTCCATCATCCAATTTTAATCTTCTAACGGTCCTCAAATTTACTTTCCAACGGTCCTCAGACTGGCTTCGGCTGCCGAGCATCTGTTTCGGGCGTTGCTAGGCAGGTCACTATGGATGACATTGCGAATACCGAGGAGTTAAAACATGCCGACGATACGGGTACCAAGAAGCTCAGGCCTACTTCTTCTAATGGTGCGAATACCAAAGAGCCGAAGCTTGCCAACGGCGCACAGCGAAAGAATAGGTGAGGGAGATATCTCCTCGAAACGCCTTATAAACATACAGTTATTCTAGTAGATACTAACTTGTACTTTATCTAAGCAGTAGAAATGCTGAAGATCCAACTTCGCTAGCTGACAGAGTAAAGCAGGCACAACACGATCGTGTGGGCGTCTATGTTACGATCGAACGCCGCATCAAGGAATTGGATGACTTCATCAACGAGAGGGAGCGATGCTTGGCCGACCCAGAATCCCGACCCGAACATGCAGTACTGAAAGGAGAGATTGCCGTTGGGATGGAATTCAGTAACCTCTTGAACGAGATAAATGAACAGCTTAGAGAAGTGATACAGAGGAGCGATCTCACAGACTACCTACAAACCCAGCGTATACACGAGCTGGAACGTATGAAGAACAAGCCTAAAGAGGAGAATCAGGGGTCGGATGGACGGAAGCAGATTCAGCGTAGGCGGATTTTTTCTTGAAAACCCCCAGTATTGGAGCGAAGGAGAGATTCTTGCAAGTAATGTGGAGGTTTCATAATGAATTATCGTAATCTACCAACTCCTACACCACGAAATGCCCCACAAACCCGTCCCACTCGTTCTATATACCAAAGTACTCAGAGATGAAACTCAAGCGTACAAAATCCATTTCCGTCATCAGAGGTGAACTCTCGCCGCCCTAAGGTGAGCTGGCTCTGAGCCACGACTGAGCAACTCAGGGCTTTAACTGAGTCGAGCTGAGTTTGGACTGAGCTGCCTTGGTAATAGGCACACTTTAAATCACATAGGTTCTTGTACTATCTAACGTTAGTAACAAGTAACATTTTAATTAATATTATGTCTCTATTGTAGTAAACAACCCTAATATAGGGGAGTATATATAAGATCATTCTGTCATATATTAGAGCTTTTAAGTCACTTCTAGAATCCTATTCTCAACGTCCGATGCACGGCCGCGTCTAATCCCCAGCTACTGCATCAAGTATCGAGGCCGGCATGTCGGTGACGGTTGGAGCACTGCGCTACGCGGCTTGTAGCCACGCGACTGGTCGGTTTAGCTCCCAGAAACTCCTCAGCATATATCGCTGACAGTAGATCAACAGCGCGGCAGTATCCGTTGTTCCGGCGATGACCTCCCTAAGCCGGTCCTTCTCCTTTCTGCTTTTGATACGGCATTGGAACCGGATGCCATTTTGCAACGGGTCCGGCGGTTCCAGGATGTCGATGATGTCTTCACCGATGCCTTCTTGTCTGACACCGTCCTCATTGCCAACTCCGCATCTTCACATGAGCATGAAGAACTTCTTGCCAAGCTGACGGGGAGTTGCCCACTGCCGGGCAAGGTTTGGCAGCTGGAGACGGTCTACCGAGTGAGCTCCCAAGCTTCGCCCGCCGGGATCTCCAGTGGGCCGTACCTTCTTGTCAGAGATGAAGTCTTTGCGGCGTTGAGAATCTATGTCGGCGAGTTCTCCTGCTTTCAAACCACCGTGCTGCCAGACGAGTCCCCGTATAGGTAGGCTGCGCCACGGAGAGAGTAGCAGGTAGGGGTTGACACGCTGCCACTATTTTCAAGAATTTAGATTCGATCGGCCCCAGCGGTAGCGGCAAGTCTGTGGCCGTTCCCAGCCGCCTGGCCACCAACCCTAGCCGCTGAGGCCGCTCGCTGGCGTCCGCATAGCCATCAAGGACAACCTCCAGCTCGCCGGCCTCAAGAGCTCGGTCGGGAACCGGCCTTCCTGGCCACTTACGGCAAGGACGTCGAGACGGCTGTCCACGTGCGCCAGCTTATCGACCTCGGAGCTATCATCGTCGGTAAGACTAAATTGACGGCGTTTGCGTCGGGTGAGAAGCCCTGTGACTGGTTCGACTTTCATTGCCCTTTCAACCCCCGCGGCGACGGCTACCTCATGCCCGGCGGAAGCTCGACGGGCTCGGCGGCTGCGACGACCGCACATGACTGGCTGGACTTTCGTCTCGGCAGTGACAGTGAGTGACCATCAAGCTGTCTTTCGATGTGGACTGACTCTGTATCCAACGGAAGCATCAGGGAGCCGGCCGCACAGTGCGGCGTTTACGGCTTGAGGTGCTCGGCAGACCTCTATGGCCTGAAAGCTGGTCTATATCCTTGCTCCCCGTACGTGACCACTGCGGCTTCGAACAAGGAGCATATTGTTGTTGACTTGCGGCGAGGATCTTTGACGCCATCGGCTACTTTGGGAGGGATCTAGAACAATTTCAGGCCTCCTGCAAACATGCCCTTGGCCCTTCCGTGCAAGAATTTAGCTTCGTATGTGGCGAGTGCATTCCATCCTACAAGACGGCTAGATATTGCTGAACTTATCGGAATCTAGTTCCCAGAGAGCATTCTCGTCCCGGGAGACTTTTATCCAGACGGACCTCCATCTGGACAGGAGCCCGCCAATAGTTTCGTCCGCGCTCTTGAGGAGTTCCTCGGCGTCGAGAGGGAGATCATCAGCATGGCGGACATATAGGCCCGCCATCCACCTCAAGAGGCTGAAGGCAAATCACTCGCCGAATACATTTACAAGGTATAACCCCCCTTCAATCAACAAGCATGCTTGCCTAAATAGCCACAGTCTGGGTACAATCCGTTTTACTACGACATCTACCACGAGTACGACCATTCCGAGAAGACCACCTCAGCAAGTTTGGCAAAAATGCCTACGTCTCGCCCAGCATGCAGTGGAGATGGTAGGCGGCTAGGACCCATCCACAATACCGAGTTTTGACATGACTTAGGGACCGTGGCGCCGAGGTTTTAGCGGAGGAGGCGCAGATCTCGGTCAAGGAGCTCAAAGTGTTCCAGGCCCAGGCCGGTTGACATATTGTTCCACAGCCGAACAGACGATTGACCCGTTCTACTTGCTTGGCCTACATATCACGCTATTTGGGTTAGAGTATTGTGCTTCGTGCAGCCAGAGGCACTCTGATTACATCGTAGAATGTCTCCGGTAGACTAATAGTGAGAAGGTCAAAAAGAACATCTTATTGTCATATACCAGTGCCCATATAACACCGTCCTGCAGGTCAGAATGGCGATAACAGGTTCAAAGACATCAAATCAATAGCTAGTCCCCTTGTGCCACCTACTGTCCTATTTTCCTACTGAGTTGGGGGAGCAGG
>NW_006921281.1:66270-94116 GCF_000392275.1 Phaeoacremonium minimum UCRPA7 | reverse complement strand
CTGCTGCCCTGTTTCACTACATCTCAACCTGAAAGCTTAAGCTTGCGGAAAAGTTCCTCCTCGTCGACGATGTGCTCGTACTCCTCACTCGGTGGTCCGGTCTTTTTGACCAATTGAAGAATGCCCATTTCGGAGATTATGTAGTCAATAAAATCCAATCTTAGTGCCTTGACTTCCTGAGTTTGAGTCGTCTTCTTTCTAGTCTCCTCCCGAACCTGACGAATGTAGTTCTTGCGAGCAGCATCAACGCTTGTATGCTTTTGACGCCTGTGGCAGTTCTGGATATGAATATCCGCCTTTGTACGAACTACGATGCATTCTTGCCTCATATATGCACAAAGCTGCATAATGCTGATATCGAGCTGCAATTAGTAATCAGTATTCTAGACAGTTCTTGCAGCTGGGGAAAAGCGTGATTATACTAACCTCACTTAGAGTAGCAGAGTGTACAAGCAAGATCTTATCATAGGCATAGAGCTTCTGTTTATAGTAGTAACCCCAAGCTGAGAACCTCTCAGTTCCTCCTCCTGGAATATCATGCCAGACCATCCCACTGTGCTCCTCATCTACGTACGCTTTTGCAACCCTGGTAGTCTCTGACTCAGTGACCTTAGCATTGCGGACGTCGCGGTCGTCATCGATGCCTCTGAAACAGTTCACGAGCGTCGACTTCCCCTCATTCTGCCTCCCAACGACCCCGACATTAGTACAGCTCTCAACATAACCAACAGCGAGTCTTGCGTTGCGAATATCTTCTTCGGTGATCTTTCGAGTCGGTTCAACGCCTCTAGTACACGCATTCTATCATTAGCTCCATTATAAGGTAACTATCATATCAGGGGCAAATAATCGAAAATGAAGACGATGGGTGAGATGGTAGAGGACTTTGGCTTACAATTCTCGAAGTCTCTTTTCCTTCATAAATCTCTGCTCGGCCTCCTCGCGCTTCATTACCTCTTGCTCCTGGGCTTCGGCGGCTTCGGCGGCTCGTTGGTGGGCATCCTCTTTAGCAGCCCGTTGCTCCTTTTCCGATTGCTCGGCTTCCTCAGCGCGCTTGGTGGCCTCCTCTGCCTGCTTCTGCTGTTCCTTAAATTTCTCCTTGAATTCTGCTGCCTCTATCTCCGCAGCCCTCCGACGACGTATCTCATCCGTATTACCGTTACCTCCAACTGCTTGCAGGACCAGGGCCGCAGCTCCAAGGATCGCAGCAGCAGAGCCTTCGAATTGAATCCGGCCGGAGCCGGTGTTAATGTTTGCTCTGCCGCCCCAACCCGCCATACTGTTTGTTTGGGGTTTATCTTGAATGCCAAAAGTGGGAACGGGTGCAGTCTGGGTGTGAGTGGGCGGGGTTGCGGCTTTCTCTTGGAACGGATCACTAGGGAGGCTGGGAATGTTCCGGTCTTGAGATAGATCTACAAAGGTGTATGTCGTCTCTTCAACAACTAGCATATCAGGAGATGAGTCGTCCGAGAAATATATCTGATCGGTGCTCTCTTGCATTCTCAGGGGTTTTATATGCTTCTCGATAATATTTTCTTGGTTGAAACGCGAAAATTCGGATTCGTTTCATCCACAGCCTGGTCCCGATCATACTTATAGACAGACCTATAGGCCTCAAAATGTGGTGCCAACAAAGCCCATCGCCCGGTTACTATGGAAGGTTGCTGCCATTGGTCATGATCAGATGGGCATGCATAAGCTTGGGCAATGTGTGGCGCCCGACAGCAAATAGGGATGTTAACCCATGCATCACGCCAAACTGAGAATGTCGACAACCGATATAACTGGCCCATGTCGGCCGTACTCTGCCTTAGGCACTGGACACCCAAGCTTCTGCCTGACATTTCCTAAGGCAATAAACGTATTATGGAGGATTTGTATGGGCATCATGGGCCATACGTTTTTGTTTCCTCTTTCTTTCAGGATGGCTAACTCGTTGCATAACATATTTGCAGAAAACTCGTAAAGACCAGATTTAACCTCCAAGCTGAAATCCGAAGTTCCTAGCTAATGCGAGTGTCGCAGAATCCTGCATTCGATCGTGTTCTTTTCATCCTACGGCGAATAGATATGCCCGACTTTGTTTCCCCTGCTCTCAAGTGGCTCCGTCTAGCAAACGATGATTTACCAGACATCGTTTTCAGTTGTCTGGCTGCTGTTGTCGGCAGTACCTTCCTGGCACTCCACCTCAACGTTCCGCCAATACATCCTCAGAGCCAATCCACCGTTTACCTTCGACGATGGTGGAATGCTGCCGCAACCCGCCAAGTTCGCCGCCAGCTTGTCTGGACAGTCATGGTCATATTCGCTCCAGAATTACTTGCAAGCCTGGCATTTGGGGCCTGGCGAGCCTCATCGGTCGGTTCGAGTATATTCAAGGAATTCGGCCTCGGAAACGTAAAAGATTGGAGTAGGCGGCATGCCGGTTTCGCGAATATGGGCGGAATTAAGTTTCAAATGTGTCGTGGGGGTGAAGAGATGCCAGACACGACAGCGATATATGAGTGCCGTAAGCTTCTATATCACTTGCTAAGCAGCAAAGAGAGGGAGTATACAACACTACAAGAAATCAATGGTACTGTTCACGATACAAAGACAGGACTCTGCGCATGGACGGAGCGGAAGTCCACGACCGTCATGGCCTTTTTGCAGCCCTTAACCAAAACTTTCTCGAGAATTACTCGGAGTCGCTCCAACAAAGGGAAATCGTCAGTGCGGACTGAGATAGAGCTAGGTTACATTCCACCCGGCCTAGAAAGATCTAATCAATTCTCGCAAGTGGACATATCTGGCGCCACATCGGCGAGTGAAGAAACGGTAGCAGACCCCACTGATGTCTTATATCAAGACACAGTGACTCCACCCAGCGTCAGAAGGGGGTCACTAGACTTTAGGCAGGCAATTCCCGCTGATATCGCCAGTTTCGATTTCTGGAACGAGGAGATCACCATCGACCACTGGACAGATTCAACTACAAACATCGTTAGCACAAGCAATCAAGCAAGCTTGCCTAGTAGGAGCCTTGGCATTGATCACATAGTTGAACCACTTTCTCGTGTCTCTAGTTGTAACGATACAATTGCCCTCTACTTGAATGCCACGCAAATTGTCGTTGCGCAGCATTTAAGCTTGGTTGACGAGGGTCCAGCAATTAGCAACGAGGACATTCAGGATAGAGAAAAGACCGGTACCTATGCTAGAATCTTGATCGCTTTTCAATTACTGTGGTTTGCCATACGTGGTATCACGCAGCTTTGCCTTGGTCGGTATCCTACGCAAACAGAGCTCGCAACCTTAACATACGTCATCTGCGCCTTGATCGCTTATGCACTGTTCTGGGTTAAACCTCAGGGTGTTGAGCGGCCTATACAACACACTGTTCGAGCGTCCCCAAATCTGCGCCCAGTAACCACCCAGGATATATTCTGGCTCAACCGATACAGCGGGTCGCCTTTTCTGGAACGCAACTTCGTCCCTCCTTTTGGCATGGACAACAAGACACATGATGTTACGAAACCGCCACCTACTGATTTATCGCTTACTTTCTTCACGACAATAGGCGCTCCGGATGACGGTGTCCTGTTGATGGACGACGACTTTGCGGGTATTGTTGTGGGGATGATATTTGGGGCGCTCTATTGCCTCGGGTGGAATCATACTTTCCCTTCAACCTTCGAATTATGGGCATGGCGTATAGCCTCCATCATTATCACGGGCTCCCTAATTCCATTTGCCTTTGTGAATACGGTATGTACACGGGCTTCTCCCCAGTATGGAATGAGTCAAGTCAACCCCATAACGCACTCTGTGCATATTCTGTCGCTATATACACTTCTTGGTCTGTATGTGCTATGCCGAGGTTTCATGTTGGTTGAAATGGTTCGAGTACTCTCTATATAAGCTTCTGGACTGATCTCCATGTGGCAATCTTTGGTCAAACGGCAAAAATAAGAGTCCATGGCGTCGGTGTTGCAAGTCTCTGATTTCGAATGTATCTCATGGGGGCATTTTCTAGAAGAGGTTGGGGACTATAGCGTTGGAGACTATCAATAAGGCTAACAGGCTCTGGATTGTGAGTATGATGAAAACATCGGTTGCGATCAACTACTGACTTAACCATCAGCAGCTCACTCAGGCAGATGAGAACGGGGAAGACAAAGAAGTCGAGGAAGACGAGGAGGAGAATGAGGATAAGCGAGCAGTTGTTATACTAGATTAACCCTCTATATCTACACCTTAAGTCGCTCTGTGAAATGAAAAGAAATCTGTGGTCCGCTTCGGACTCGCTAATGTAACCATTCCTCCCGTAAACGCCAAATGAAACGAAGAAAGTAGGCTGGAGTACATTGACCAATGTACCGTGGGGCTAAGGGTACGAGCCACTAACCTGATTTGGTGAATTTGAGGGTTATGCAACAGTCACCCCTGTAGCCTACCATACTCAACCATAAGCATCCTAATTAGCCGGAAGAGGACGAGGAAGAAGAAGAAGATGATGAAATAATTAAGCAGTAGCTATATCGAGTCAAACCATTATGTCCACACATTAAGCTGCCCTGGGCGAGCCAGAAATGAAAGAGCCAGCGGAATCGAGAAATGTAGGCTTAAGTACATCGAACATTATACCGTGGGGCCATGGACGGGTGCTGAACGGATTCAGTGTATTCTTCGTGAATTTAGGGTTTTGCAACAGTCACCCCTTGTAAGGAAGGTGAGGTCTAGTCACATATGCAAGGTGAAGAACAAGAGGGGGTCATTTATCTATTACCCCCAAGCTAGGTGTATGTAGGTTCTAAGCCTACTGCTTGCCGATCGGTCTCCGACCAAACGGCGGTGAGGCATTTATATGTAGCTATAGGAGGGTCTGTGCCCTCTGTTGAGGCGTAGACCTGTGGTTTTACTGCCATAGCCACAGCAAGGAGGCGATATCCTTACACCCCTATAGCCTGCCATAGTGGATTTCTTGATTAAGTGTTGTCACATAGTGTATAGTAGATATCTAGATATCTGGTGGTCTAGATGGGACCATTGACAGGTAAGGCCAGCTGACAGATGATTATTATAGTTTATATAATAGTTTATATAGCTATAATAGAAATTTTACCTAAATACTAGCTAACGCTACTATACTATTTTATCTCTTATCATATAAAAGCCTTACCAATAATTCTTTTATAATAACCTAAAGATGATATATCCTTCAGCATGATTTAGTTTTGGGTTGTGGCGCTCGTGAGAAGCTAGACAGGTGGGCATGTGCGTGAGGACACAGGAGAGCGTGTACTTACGGGGAGGATGAGTGAGACATTAGACCACGCCAGCGCCGCATACGGCTGGGCGCTGAGAGCGGCCTTGACTTTCGGGTCAGCCCAGAGGAGAAACCTGGCTAGCTTCTCAACCTGTCCTCGCATCTTTATATCCTTGTTCAGAAGCGACACTCGCCACTGCTTCTTCTCGCGAACTGTCAACAGGTGCTCCACCACTTGTTCAACAGACCGCGGGGCGGACAGATCCACACTGCTGTCTGCATCATCCTGCAGCTCGGCCAAATGTTTCCAGTAGTCCGTCATTATCTCAGGCTCTCTATATCGACACAGATTGAAGGCGTGAGCCCACAGATCACCATCGCAGCCAGGAGAGGTCGCGGTAGGCTGGGTAGGAGGGATCGGGACAAGCGATGTGGGACGGGCATCTTGGAGCGGAGAAACAGGCGGTGTATTTTGCTCGGGAGATGGTTGATCGACATTTGACGACACAGACAACGTCTCGGCAGGGTCAGTGGTCGCGGTCGTCATACCAGCGGGTAGGGCTAGGTCTGTTCCTAGGGCGCCTCCGCTGGGTCTGCCGGCCGCCGTTTGCTTCAGCCTCCTCCAACGCTCTTTGAGTCGCGACGCAATCATGGTGTCTAAAAGGATGGCTACACCGAAGACTATCAATGACTGCCGACAGAGGTTGTTTTTCGATGAGATGATTACGCATCCAGCCTTGCGGCTGAGATCTCCTAGCGCCAGTCGCAGGGACCAATGGCAGCTGGCAGTACTAGCATAGTACACACTGCGAGAAGAGACATTTACGACAGCTGGGGGATTGACGTCTCCATATATAACCACTAGATAACAGTTTCTTCTCTTCTGAACTTCAAGACAAATAGGTTTAGGAGTGAGAACAAGTAGCGACTAGGATTATCACAGCACGATGGGAAGCGCCAAGCAGTCCTGCGCTAGTCAGAGGACGGCGATGGGTACCCCGTACGAACTAACAGCGGCCCGAGCCGCTGCCGCATGTTTGGGGGTTTGTCGCTCACGTGATATTTTTGTTTTTCATCCCCCACCTAGAACTCAGAAATTTTTGACCGCACAGGAACTGGACAGCCAACATCATCTCGCAAGCACTGAACACTTTCCTGGACGAGTGCCCCCCAATAAACATGGGACACCACAACCGACACTTCGCTGGCGATCGCTATGCTTTAAGCGGAGCTTGGAGTCCGCCAACAAGCAAGGCAAAGTAAGAATAAAGCAACCAAACTAGAAGAAAGATCTAATCTGAGGGATGAATAGTTTCTGCGAAGAAGACTATATTGTTACCGAATATGTTGCTGAATTCATCAACTCGTTGACCAATCTAGTCTATGGTATGCCCAAGTTCCGAAGTCCAAGAGGTCCCAACAAGAGAGATTGGGCCTGACGAGCGCATCTTCACCCTAACAAGCGGCTAGTATATTTTGCACTCCGGTACATGTACGGCCCTGGTAGCCATGGTCTTTTCGCACCAAAGTCGGATTTCATGTCGGCATCTCTCCTCGTCCTCGGCATTGCGTCGTTTCTTTTCCATGCTTCCCTCCGACAAACTCTCCAGTTTGCTGATGAGCTCGCGATGCTCGGCCTTACCTGGTCCCTCCTTCGAGGCGTTTTAACCGTACCACGCTCGTCCGCTTACAATCGTATCATAAACACCGGCCTTGCTGTTGTCTTTCCCGTCTTTTCGGCATTTTATGTCTGGACTGGGAAAATTATATATCATGTAATAGCATTTGCCATCACCATTGTTCTGATAATCGCTAGATGTCACTACCTGTTCTATTGGCGGGTCCCCAGGTTCCCGAGAGATAAGTGTACTGGGTGGCGAGTCCGTGGACGACATGCTCTCGTCATTCTGATTGCTGGTTATGCCGTTTGGAACATAGATCTTGAGTATTGTGCAGAACTCAGGAGGATGAGGAATTGGATGGGACTTCCCTGGGCCTGGCTCTTTGAGCTTCATGGGTGGTGGCATATCTTGACCGCTATCAGCGCAAGTCGGTTCATGGAAATTGTGCGAGAGGTGCAAGATGAACTGAGAAGCGACAAGGAGGAATAGTGGGAATATCAATGGAAAGTCCTAGCGGACTCGTCAACGCTCACTATTGTCTTTATAGGTAGTCAAAGAGGCAAAGTAATGTGGTCTATGAGCAGAGGATGGGCAATGACGGTCTAAATTGGGTCATTTATAGAAGACATTGGATTAGATAGGTTTTGAAGGAAGCTCAGACTAATTCTCCATATGCAACGTCATGCGAAGCCATGACGGACTGTATGTATACCTGACCGAGGATAACGATTGCCGTGTACTAATTCCACAACCGCTTGATAATATCACCATGGTGAGCCGGCGACAAACGCTGGCATTGGAGCGGTGCTTGGAAAAGAGGGGCCACGTTGGGCTTGAGCCGCCCTGGCCCCGGGCCGTGCCGCTACGCGAACATTCAAATGTTTTGGATCTGGGGGACGCTGTTCTCCTACAACGCGTGAGATAATGTATTATTCGCAATTTTGCCGGCAACGGAAAACCACCGCTCTAATCCCCATAGGAGAAGGATCTTACTCTCTTTAAACGCAGTCAGCCCTGCGAGTGATTACCCCAGGGTACCTCAGATGGGCGAGTTCTTCTTCTACTTTCTAGACGAGTACCTTCTGCGTGACACCGGATGTTACCACCATCGTAATGCATTGCTACTCACTGCCCGTGTTGGCCACAGCGCGACCTTTGATATTCTTAGTTTCTTTCTCGTAAGTGGATTTAAGAAGTGCACAGTCAGTAAATTTCTATCTCCTAGATACTAACAGAATAGTTTGATAGTTTAAAATTGGGAAAAGTATTTAGAAGCAAATAGCAGCCAACTACAATCGAAAAAGCATAATTATGACGCGACGTCTTCTCCTGCGCACAATTCGTTGAGAGCATCTCATAAATCCAAAGAATTATGCTAGTGCCACGCGCACGCCTTCTGTGGGAGATAATCCGATAGTATAGGTCTGTTTCTCTACCCCGATCGGCTCATTTGTGACTCCCGGGGCGAGACGAAGACCGGGATACGCCTGGAGAATGCGAATCACGGCATAGCTCGCCTCCATCAAAGCAAAGTCCTCTGTGTAACAGTCAGTAAGCTAAGCTACCTTGTTGAGGAACGGCCGGGATTTACTTACTTCCTAGGCAGAGTCTCGGACCAGCATTGAAGTCTACGTAGCCGGCGCCCGGGCGAGCCTTCTTAAGGAGCTCGCCACTCTCCCATCTCTGCGGCCGATAGACACCAGAGTCTGGGCCATAGATGGATTCGAGGCGGTGCAAATGATAGATGGAGAAAGCGATTCCGGACCCCTTGGGCAGCATTACGGGCGATTTGCCATCCGGTCCACCGCCTCGAGGAAGGACAGTGGTTTTGTTTGTGAAGCGGAGGTTCATCGGTAGGCTAGGGTAGAGGCGTAGGGCTTACAAGTTGTCAGTCTGTAAAGAGCCACGAGCCGTGGAAATAATGAAAAAATGAAAACCATACTCTCGTTGAGACAGCATCGGAGAAAAGGCAGTTTCTGGATCTGCTCTCGGGTGATGTGGCCACTCGAGGGGGCCGAAGAAACCTCCTTCTGCAGCCGCTCTAGAACGTCCGGGTTGCGCACGAGATGGAAGCTAATAATGCCACAAACTGTGTTAGCTTGCTTGCTGGGAGGCAGTGATGGTGTATAGAAATTGGGAAACCCACAAAGTCCAAGACAGCAGGCTTGCTGTCGAGTCGCGTCCCGCAACAAGAACGTGCAGCAGCTGGTCACGCACCAGATCGAAATCCTGCATCTCCTTCCACAGATCGATGATGAATGCGTACTTCTCCGAGGCGGCCTCCTCTCCAAAATCGTCTTTATACTTGATTGCTTTGGCCGCAAAGAAAGTCGCCCACTCACGTACAGCCTTGCAGGCTTTGCGAAGTCTGGGAGGGTTGTACAGCCAGGCGCCGTCGGAGAGCCGAACACGAATACCAACACCAAAGGCAGCGTAGTCAAAATTATCCCGCACTGCATCCCGCTGCGACTTCCCCATGCTGCTATGCGGCTCGCCAAATAGGAGCATCGTGGTGGTATTGAGCGTGTACTCAAACATGAGCGGCTTTAGGTCCACCACCATGTCGTCCCCGACGGCATCAGCGATACCTGAAAGGAGCTCCTCGACGTGCGCCGTAAAGGCCTGGGGCGTCTGCTTCTGCACGCGGACGAACTGACGTCGGATCAAATCGCGGGACCGCTTCCAAGCCGGCCCGTCCTGCGTAAATATGCCCTCGCCAAACAGCGGTAAGCCGGCCAAGCGGCGGCTTCCGATATTGTAATCCGCAAAGTGGGTGGAAAGAATTGTCTCGATGTTTTCGGGATCGGTGGTAAAGTAGCCGGTTATGCCAAACAGATGGATGCAGCACGTAGCCGCGATACCAAAATATGGCGTCAGGCCTTCAAAGGTATGGTCGCTAAACAGAATTTCATATTGACGCTTGAGGAGGTCGAGGGCGAGCGGCCACTTGTACGGTACGAATGCGAGGATGGGCTGACAGTTATACTGTTCCGCAATCGCTGCGTCTTGCTAGTGGCCACGGAGGAAGCACCCATCTTGTTAGAAACTAGCACCGTGACTGGGAGGGCGGCCTCGTTCGGACCATCGAGAGGTTGCTTACCTTCTTACGATCTCTAATCCCAGCGAAGACATACAAACAGAGCGCTAAGAGGGTGGTCACAACAAGCACGTGCAAGTGCAAGGTGACATGCTGATCGTCACGATTCTCACCAGGACCCACTGGTCCCACATGTGCAGTCGACATGATCGGGGCACTGTGAAACACGGATTGAGAACTTATATCAGATTTGCATGTAGGGAAGGAGGAAAAGGGCTAGAATGAAGATGGAGATAGAAAATCGCACCTTTGGGGGGGGATCGAAAAGCTTGCTGACCGTAAGGCGGTCTATATGCATAGCCTCCACATATGCCATGTCTCTACGGGATTTGGTTCAGCTGGACCTCCAAATTACATTCCACATGTCCAATAAGCAAGCATTTGGCCAGCCACCAGTGGTTGTTGCGACACGGCTCGAGAATAGAAGCACTCATCATTGGATAGCACACGCAACAAGGCTGCATGAAGCCCCACCTCGGGGATTGGTGGCGGACGGGCTGAAGGGTTGACTCTTGGATATGTAGAGCACGGCGATCGTCTCTCCCTCTCTATTCCCAAGTTCCATCATTGTCTTCGACTCTTTGCTGGCAATAGAACAATAGATCTACGTTTCTTATATCTTTGGCAGCGTAGGCCTATTTAGCAGGCTCGGTACTGGTAACATATTGAAGGACCTCCGGGCTACTCAAAGCGCCTTGGAGAAGCTCAATCTTGGTTACCTCAACGCGCAACCTGACGTAGGCGGCCTTATCGAACAGATAATCGATCTCACCGATATTGTCCGTTCATTTCAACATCTCGCCACTGCGGAGCAACAGGGTCCCTCAGTTTTCCTCAAGTTTCGACCAGCAAGCGACCTGCTGCGAATGTGTGCGCAATGCGGCAATGTGGTACAGTGGCCCGCCTCTGCTTCCATCTCGCCGTTCACCCATCCCCTCATTGTCAGGGGTAGACGACCATGTGCGTCGATCTGCCCTCCATGCAATCCTTCGTCATCCATCATCGAGCTTGTTAGTATCGTCTGCGGTAAGCTTTGCGCACGACCGGCCAATCTAGAGAGTGTTCTCCTTTCGAGCCCGACAGCGGAGCGTCCTATGATGAACCTGCACAGCGGATGCCGCGTCGGGGCATCCGCCATGGTATACGCCATATCCACCACCAAGCTCCTCCTCGTCGTCATCGCCATTGTCTCCATCCGTGTCGCTGCTTCCACCAACATCACCAAGGTCGACCGGGCTCTACCGCGTCGGACGTCGATACTTGTGCTTTATTAGGATGGCCGGATCGCTGACAGGGTCGAGGGGTGTTGTCTCGGCGGGCGGTGCATCTCCAAAGCTCTTCTCGATGTCGCGGACCAGCTCCTGGAGGTGGGAGATGGGCAGACGGACCGTCTGCTTGAGGCGCGCTATGCTGGCGTGGCTGTCCATGTTGGCAAAGTCTTCGAGCGCAAAGGAAATATCGGTCTGACCGTCGTTGCCGTCGATGTCGCTGCAGCACATGCGGCCGTCTTTCTGCACGAACTGCGGAGTGTCTGTCAGTAAGGCGAAGACACTCGATCCAAACAGTGACAAGGTGATGAAGAGAGGGTCAGAGAGGCTTGAGAGAATGGGAAACACTCTGGCGGAAGGACGCAATGGACATACCTTGTCGACCACCGTCGTAGCCTCAAGCGCCCTTTGGTTAGAGGAGGCGCTCTTCTCCGACAGCATAGGGGCCATGGCAGCAACGCGGACGTCGCCTCCCACCAACACCTGGTTGGGCGAGACGTGGTGCATCTTGAGGACCAACACCTTGCGCAGCGCAGGGTACAGCCCGAGGAGGTAGGCTTCAGCCTCCTCTAGCACGGCGTCCCAGGACTGCGACAGGGCGACTAGGCAGATGACGGTTGGGCACTTTGCTGGGTGCTGGGTGAAGGAGCCGTCGGGGCTCTTGAAGGAGCCGCTGGCGAGCTTGACGGCGCCTGGGCCCATGAGCCTGACGTCTGCCAGGAATGCACGGAGCTCGTTCCGGTCGTGCTGCTGCCGTTTCTCCTTGTTGTCCTCATGCCCATGCTCTGAAATCTGATCCTTGGCTGTGGTGACAAGACCATTCATATCCCCGCCGAGTTCGTGGCTTCGACAATGGCCTGCTGCTGCTGCTGCTGTTTCTGCTGCTGAAGCTTCTAGCTGGTCGGCTTCTAGCTGGTCGGCTTCTAGCTGGTCGGCTACTTTGCTGAGGCCTGACTCGAGCAATTTCTGGAGCAGGATGCCTGTACGTGCATGAGCGCCACTTTCAAGCATGATGGTGAGGATCTCTGAATCGGTGTTGTAGTCGTATCTATTGGCAAAGGAAGAAAAGCTCGGTCAGTGAAATGGGACAAAAGGAAGCAGTGGTAATTAGTAAAAGAGGTAGCTTGTAGAGGGGGATGGAGGTGTGTCGCCCATCACTACCACCGCATGCACAGAGTGCAGTGAGAAGAAAGAAGTGCAGGCAAGGGCTATTCATGCTATGCTATGCTGGGCCAGGTCGGGCCAGACTGTGGTGTGCGGTGGTGTGGTGTGGTGTAGTGTGCTGTTGAACTCACCTGATTCTCTGTGCTTCAAAGACAAGAGGAAGAGTGGCTTTATCAAAAGCCACACGGGGAATCCTGAAGGAGACATTCCAGTCAGAGGAATCGGAGGCAAGCTGCCGCAGGTGGTCCATCAGGCCTGTGAGGACGTGACCATCGTGGCCCTGCCCATCTCCAACACCACCGACACCACCACCATCAGCATGCCGTTTGGGAACTGCAGCAAGTGCGCCAGCTACATCCATCGCGGGATCCTTGACTTTTTGCCCGTGGAGGCCCCGTTTGGAGGCACGTGTCGATGCGAGCCGGTAAGAGTTGGTGCGAGTTGAAACCAGGGCCTGGGGGATGAATGGCAAACGAGAAGAGAGAGAGAGAATGAGTGTGGCGACTGGCAGCTGTCTTTTGTGTGAAGCTGGACAAGACAGCCAGTCGTTCATATTTGTTTGTTGTTGTGGTGGACGAGAAGGTGAGCAGCTGCAAAGAAAACAGACAACAGACACCAGACAACCCCCGGCGCAGACACAGGAGGGTGAACTCTCAAAAGGACCGATGTTTATCCGGCACAGCGCAGCAGGCCAGGCCAGGCCAGGGCATGAGTTACCTTAGTTGTCCGCGCTCACCCGACAGTTGGAGTGCAGACCCTTAGAATAGGTAGGTAGGTCGATACCTGAGGTAGACATGCGAGGTGAGCTTGTACGAGACCTTGTTGCTAGCGCGGTGGAGAGCCGCGCCCACCTCAGCCCTTCAGCCCTATGCACCTGCATACCCACCTAATCTCGAGCTAGTGTAGCTCCCTAGCGTGCATGTTTGTGGGGGTGCTAACATACGATGTTGCGGGAGATCTACACTACCAAAAGCCCGTTACATCTGCTCCACCTGCAAACCCCGACCCCGACCCCGATGCCGATGCCGATGCCGATGCCGATGCCGATGCCGACCATACCTATCGGCCGAGTAAATATGGAGGATGAGACTTCTACTCTAGGTGGAATCGGTGGGAAAACGGGCAAGCTATACTAAAGATCACCTAATACAAGGGCGTCAAGTGTATCATCGCCGATTGATGAATGCCCTTGGAATTCGAGGCGCCGAGGAGCTTTTGCCAGATCAGTTGAACACCTTGCTTGATTGACAGCCTAACTCATAAAAGCATTCGCTTGAAGGGAACGTCACACTAGCTACAAGAAGATAGCAGTCAATACACTTGACTCGCTGTCGCTCTCAAATTGACTGTTCTTGAAAAGGGTTACATCGAGTGAAACAAGCGTGGCTACCTCTGGAAAGTCAGGCAATGTCTGCGAAGCTATTCGGTGATTAGAGGACTACTGGAACCATCACAGCTATGAATGCATGCAGCCTGCAGCCTGCAGTGTATTTGAGGTTGATTTGCAGCACGGAATCAGGGCATGGGGTCATGAAGCGGCAGCCAAGGTACTCGGAATCGTGGGACGCGCTAGCTTCGCAGGCATTAGAGGTCGTCTACTTAGGGTGCTTGAGAGCACCCACTGTGGTTGGTTACCAATTAAAACCTCGCTTCAGGGGTGTGCACCCACTTAGCTACCCCCCGCGAGATTTTTCTACCCCCCGCGAGCTGCAGCCCCCCCCTCACCGCATTCATCGCGCTCAGCCTAGGCAGATATAGAGACTGCCTAAACTAAAATGTCGGCAGCCGTCTCAAATTCAAATTACTGTAGCACTGCGAGACGATATCGGATTAGCGCCTAGTCATTACACTACTTAAAGTGCACGGTAAAGGAGAGCCTGAGGTGAGGTGTAAAGTATAAGTGAGTGGGCATCGGCGGGGCGGAGCGGGGCGGGGCGCCGCGGGCACTTCCAACAGTGGAATTCAGATCGAAATACAGCTTGTGCAAAACTGATCGCGAAATGACGCTATCCGCTTTACCATTCATGAGGTGTCGCGCTTCTATCGTCGGGTTCACAATCTTCTCCAATCATAGCTAGCACTATCACTGCGGCGGAGTCGACGAGGCTCTTACTATATAGCTGAACACTGCCACCACCAGGGGACAATCTCTTGGTTGTACAAAGGCAACACAGAACTCGGTGACACAACTGCTCAAGATCCGATTCGCCTGTAAGTATTTATACTTTTATTATTGGTGGTTACACAAAAGGACGTAACTTTCTCTTGGAAAAGGCTTTTAACTATCGGCTGTCCTCTGTCTACGCGCGTAGTATCTCGTCTGTTTCTGTATTTCAAGGGGCTCATCCTTCTAGAAAATCTCGGCACCTGCACTTCTCTCAGGTTTTTTGGCCCCATATATCAGTTACCTTACCATTTGGCTGTCGTTTCTTGACTCCACCTGGTTTCCTAACGCCTGAAAGAAGTCTCTGCTGTTGTACCCAAAGGGAAAAGTCCATTCTCGATATTTCGGCAATGTCACAGGTACTAGTTGCGAACAATGGGCCTGTTATCGGCCAGTGCTGTGACAAATGCCAAGAATTGCTCCGAGAGATCGCAGAACATGAGGCTCCAGGTACAAGGGAACGAACGACGATCCTTTTCCATAGCATCCAAACCCTCATCTCATCTGCGGATGATTGTCACCTCTGTAATCTTATTCTGTCTGAGTTGGACCCGGA
The DNA here is from genome assembly GCF_000392275.1 of Phaeoacremonium minimum UCRPA7. Classification (NCBI taxonomy): domain Eukaryota; kingdom Fungi; phylum Ascomycota; class Sordariomycetes; order Togniniales; family Togniniaceae; genus Phaeoacremonium; species Phaeoacremonium minimum. The sequence goes on along the minus strand of NW_006921281.1, from coordinate 78,997 downwards.
GGTCGTTGAATACCAGCTCGACGACATTATCCTGCATCCAGAACATGCGCTGAATCAAATGACTGCAATCATTCCCCCATACGGACGTTCTGGAGCAACTTCTTACAACACGGTGGCTGTTTTACAGGAATCGCATCTCCGGCAGGGCATCGCGAATCATATCCCTCTATGCTATCTCGTGACTAAGAGCCCTGAAAGCTCGGTAACTGCTCGTGAGTCTCCTCTTTACCAAACAGACGAGTTCCCTGGTTTTCTTTGAAACAATAGCAGAGGAGTATCTCAACATCTCCGCTAACTGGGGTAGCAGGTCAGGTAGCACCTACGACAGCATCCTTCGAAACGTCCAACGATATCCACCATTGGATTAGAACCTGCGGGACCGGTCATTTGAACTGCATTCAGAGACTCTCAGGGTATCAGTTCCAACGTCCTACACGGCTTCTCTATGTTGGGACATTTGAGCCCCAGCCACTGGTTCAGCTACGTGAATTAGGCGAGATACCTCAACACGCCAAATACGTTACATTGAGCCATTGCTGGGGGCCAAACATGAACTTCAAGCTTGTTCCCGACAAATACGATAGGTTTCGCAGCGGTTTTCGTCTGAATGAATTGCCAACAACCTTTCGCGACGCCGTTGTGCTGACAAGATGTCTCGGACTGGAGTATCTCTGGATCGATTCGATGTGCATCATCCAGACAGAAGCTGAGTGGGAAAAGGAAGCCCTGCTTATGAAGGACGTCTACCGTGGATCATTTGTCAACATAGCCGCAAATGCATATTTCACTCCTAACGGTGGCCTCTTTCAGAAACGCAGTCCCTCGGCGGTGGCGCCTCTGAACGTCGATCTGACTCTGCATGGGAGCGGCTCTACTGTTATACTTTTCCCAAAAGCCGAGGGAATGGGCCATTTGCAATCAGCACCACTGAGCACAAGAGCTTGGACCGTCCAAGAACGGCTCTTAGCTCCACGAACGATCCATTTCCTTCGTCATAAGGTCATGTGGGAGTGTCTAAGTGCGCTCTGTTCTGAATCCGATCCGACCGGAGTGTTAGAAGTGCAATCCGGTGCAGCAGACGTTATTCGTGGATGGGCTTTGATCTCCGAGTCTGACGGTGTGCCTAGAGCAATCCGCTGTCTGTCGAAGTGGTACCAGGCAGTTCGACTCTATACTCACGGGGAACTCACCTTCCAGACAGACAGGCTGATCGCTGTCGCTGGCATAGCAGCCTGTGTCAAAGATCTGTGGAGAGACGAATCCATTACCTATCTGGCCGGGCTATGGAGCTATCAGTTAGCATGGTCACTTCTTTGGCATGTGTCCGAAGGGACAGGTGTGGCTGATTCCCGGGCTCCGAGCTGGTCCTGGGCTTCAGTAAGAGGGGAAATATTTACGTATTTCTTATACCATGACGGAAACTTTGAGTCATTAATTCGTGTAGTCGAGGCCGAGACCGACCTTATTCATGACTCTGACCCCTTTGGACCTGTACGTGGTGGTCACCTACGAGTTAAGGGTCCAATGTGCGCGGTGACGCTCCGGAATGAGTCCGATGCAGAGACGCCGCAACTGTTTCTGGGTGATCGGCCGTTGGAACTTAGCGAATCATATTTTGACAACGAGGCCTCTCTAAGACGCCACACGAGCCATTCGGATACGTTATTTCTTCTCGGAGTTACTCAATGTCTAGACCTTACCATGTTGCCGCTACGTGGATTAATCCTACAGCCTACGAGGAAAACCAAAGGCGAATATATCCGAGTGGGCTACTGGAGCACTTCACTCGACGATACTAGCTACAATCTGATTCAGGACGAATTTCGCTCAATGAGGTTAGATCCAACACAGTTTGAATCTCGACACATAGGCGCTTATATATATGGGATTGTCTATGAGATTAATATCATATAGCCGGTCCTTTGAGAGGCGACGCTTTTTGAAGTTGGACATGACAGAGGCTAGATGCGGAGATATTGTATGGCGTACACGAACGGCATCGGAAACTTGGAGTCAGGCATACGGGAGAGCGAAGCTGGAGTCACGCGGCCCTGATTCTTCAAATATTATCTGGAGGTCGTGGACGACTTGGTCAGAACTAAGATCCTCTAAGCGCTGGGACTTTACGAGGAACCATGTGCTCAGATAGAAGTAAAGGGTTTTTTTTTTCATTCTTCCATGTCTAGGGTTTCCTTCTCTTTTCTTTTCTTTCTTTTTCCCGGAAATGCTGAATTTCGACGTCGTTTGCGAATACTAGCACCTCGCCTCTTCTGATCGATTTCCTTGGACCCGGCGGCTGGGAAAATTGTGCCTGCCAAGGCCTCCGTACTCGAACCCCCTTGCGGGTCAGCCATCACCGCCTCGAGTGCGCATCGTCAGTTAAGCGAACTAGCTGCAAGTGGGATTTGGGTTACGAAAGCACCCGACTCAGGGGTCTGGGAGAGCGCCGCGTGAGGTGGCCCACAGCAGCATTGAAGTGAAGGCACTATGACGGCTCGTGTATTTCATTGTAGGCACACATTATAGTGAGCCATGCACCTCCGGGCGGTGCTGATGGGAGGCCAAAGTCCGGGACTTAGGCGACCAGGAGCCGGGGAACTAGATAGGGAAAATGTATATAGGTCGGCTATTCTACTCTATTTCTTGTATCTCGAGTTGTATCCTCTAGATTAACTTGAAGCATATTCATTCCGCCTGTTCTCACCAATAAAGAACACATACCAACACTACAAATGGGGGATAACGAGCGAGGGCATCCCAACTGTATTAGAGCCTGACAGCAAACCATGGGTCGTCTTTGAGCTCCTTAGCTGTCAACCGCTCCTCCGGAAGCCAACAGAGCATCCTCCTCATGAACGCGAGAAAATTGTCCCGGTCTTGCTCGGGAATGCACTCTGGCACCTCGTCCGCCAGGGTTCGCGAGTAGGGGATTAATTCCTCTCGCACAAACTTGCCTAGAAACCGGTAAGCCACAACCGAAGAAGAGTCTGGGCCGCGCTTCCGGACATACCACTCTCAGCGAAGAAAGGCCCGCCGAAGTACTCGGACGCATTGCTGCACAGCTTGCCTTGGGCGTTGTGGATTGGGGGACTCCACTGCCAACACCGCATCTGTTGCTCCCGCCGGACCAGTGCGTCCGGAACCGGACCGAGAATCGCAATCATTTCGGCCAAATGTTGTGCAGGGCTATATGGCTTCGTGCTGCTCACGTCACCTTGGAATAGCTTGCGACCGGCGAGCAGGTCCCACACCATAATGCCGAAGTTCCAGATATCGGCAGGGTAGGACCACGAGGTTCCTAGCAGGACTTCTGGCGCGTGGCAATGGTCAGGCTGTATGGGGTGGTTAGACCGATCCGCAGGTTGCGCGAGACCAAAGTCAGTAATCTTGGGATACATCTTCTTCACGGAGGACTGGTCAATTATGTCGCCGAAGTTGTTGTGGCAGCGGTAGATGATGCGTCCATCAACGACCTTTTGGGCCATGGGGTGTGACTTCTCTGCTTGTACGAAAGCCTCGAGAACTGACTGATTCTCGAAAGTCATCAAGATATTATCGAGTTTAAGATCTGCGAATTTTAGCTTTACACTAGTAGGGACGAAATGGGCAACTGAGAAAAACGAGATACCTGTATGAACGAGCTTGCACTCTGAATGCAAGTAGTCGAGACCCTCAATCAGGATTTGGATATAGATTTTGAAGATCGGCAGCCAATCTCGAGTCACTCGCTCATCGCAGACTCGGTTGCGTAGTAGCCACAGAGGATCTCTCATGGGCTCGAACGCCAAGCAAATATGGGATGAGCCTGTAGCGGACTGGACGCTGAACACTTCGTTGGCCATACACAAGATGGCGCGACCGCGGTGCTCTGGGCTTGCGGCGTCTATTCGGTTCGCTATCTCCAGCTCATGGTTGCTATCCTCGTCGCCTGCATTGTCACACGTATTTATCTTGATAACCGTGTACTTTCTCGGCTTTCGCCACTTCTTCCTATGATAGAATTAGCATCGCCGGCGAGGGGGAACATGGCGCGTCGGCTGTCGGTAGCCTCACAAGCTGATGTCTTCCGCCAGCCAAACAGTCGATGAGGATCCCCAGCCAACCTTCGTCTTCAGCTCGTATCGGTTGTCCAGCAGTTCCCCGGGATGAGCCGGGTAGAATGCCTTCCAGTTGTAGCCTGGCACAATTTCTTCGTCCACGAGCTCTGCCGTTCAGATTGCTCTCTGCGACATCGTTTGTCACCGTCTTATGACAAGTGTGAAGCCTTTCTCAGTCCTGGCTTAACACATCAAAATGGACTGCTGCCTAGGTTTAAATCAATGCAATTTATATTAATCAAATCAGTTAGGAGGAGCATGCTCAGCAGGTCGAGCTAATGCATTGTGTATTTCAATCAACAATGATAGATAGTTCTCGGCTGGCTTAGCCCCAAGAATTACCCACTTGCCTTTCACACCATCAAGACTATCGCTGGCAAAATTCGAGAAATACAACCGGGGGAACCGTACAGGTTTCTTTCGCTTGTCTGGCTACACAAGTATCCCGCCCTGTGTGAAGCTGGGAAATCAACGCCTAGGGCCTATATATCAAATAGTTCCTGTTAGGCCGTTTGTACAATTTTTGAGAAAGACCTATTGGCAAAGAGTCTAGATCTTTCAGGAGGCTGTGTTGGCAAGCCACTTACTCCTGTTCAACCACAATGCATCCTCTACCCTTCTTCTTCGGGCTATGATTTTTAATAAGAGTAATGATAGACTTGGATCACGTCCCAATTAGCATCTTATTAGCCTGGTTATGTACAAAAGGTGTAGATCTATCAGAAGAAAGTGTTTCTATTGTCGAGCACTGAATAGTGATTTGGGGTGGCATTCTGTCCGATCTAGGCTAAGAGTTGTTAGAAATCCTTAAAACCAGGCTGCCTATTGCTTTTGTTGTCTGTTCTTAGCTTTACAGCACTTTACACAGGGAAATGGAAATTATGGTACAGTTTCATCATGTATCATCTTGATTTTCGTTGCATCCTTCTATTGAGGGGTTGAACATGAATAAGCCGGTGGCGACTAATTTCAGGACAGAGCACAACATCAACCCGAAAGGTGAATTGACCTTGGCTCTGGTGAATGCGCCAATAAAGCTTCCGAGTGTCAGCATGGCAAGAAATAAGAATCTCCGGTTTCGCTGATGGTTTTTGAGCTTTGCGAAGTTGGAGTCGACCAGAAGATCAACCCAAGCTGCTGTAGCCATTGCCTGTTGATAATCAAAGTCAGCATTGTGTGGCTTTCAGCTCCCAAACCAGCGGCACTTCAACTTTCACTTACAGTGGTAATCTGAGGCACTTTCAATGGCCTAGCCATGGCCACCTGAGCGCCAGAGGAGAAAGCCAAAAGGGCGATCACCCCAAGTGCAGCTGGACCAGACGCAGTGACAGGAATGGCGTACTGTACCCCGGCCGCAGCAAACATGAGAGCCGTAGAGAAGATATTTGTTGCGATGAGCCACCACCGTTTACGAGGCCCTATGACGTTGCCAATCTGGCCCATAGCAAAGCAACTACCTATGAAGACGCCGAGGCTTACACAAGTGTTCGCCGTATTGAACAAATCGCTTCCCAGACCCGCTGCAGCCACCGCAAGCAGAACGGTATTGCCAGTCTGATTGGACGCAAAACAGAGGTAGTCGGGATAGCTTATGGCATCTTGGATACCAGTGGCAAGTGAAAGGATGAGGAGCTCGGTATCGACTATGATCTTCTCCTCCTCGCCATCCTGAATGACATCTTGCAGGTGCTTCCTGGTGATATTGGAGCGTAATATCATGATACTTCGGCTTGACTGAGAGATTGAGGGGAGTTTATTGGCTACTGTCCATGTTTATCAAGGCTATACTATTCTCCAAATATACTTTGTCGTCGGCCGGGTACGTGTTCCAAACCGTTCCGGTGCCGCGAATCGGTCGGCAGCCGGTCCACCGTGGGCCGCATATCGGGCGGAATCCACAGCCGAGAGCCTTGAGTTGTCTAGTATATAGTGCAAATGTCCGTCAGAAATCCCGGAGGCGCTGGAGCTCATCAATGTACCGTACACATGTCCCATTTGGTCGCCGATTCACCCAAGCCACATCGCCGAGATCCACATTGCGCTCGTTTCGGATCCACAATTCAGGAACAGGGTCTCCCGTCTGGACCACGAAGCGGATGTTTAGTGACCTGAGGCTCGCTACCAGCGACTGGATAGAATTCAATGCCAGAAGTGATGATGTTGGATATCACCTGCCGTGCCGAGGTGGCTCGCTGCGCATATGGGCGGTGCGGGACTGCCGCGCTGCGCATTTGTTGCCTGGCTGGACTGTAGTTGCGGGAAATAACAATTGGACGAGTCATGTCATTCCATAAGGGGCTGGTAGCGTCATAATCGGCCCATATAGAGGCTGCACTGTCCTAACCCAGATAACTAGTGGCGTGGCTGGCCTGTGGGTGCTTCTTTCAGGGGTTCTAAACCCCTAGCAAAGGGCCTAATGATTTCGTAAAAGGATGTTGCCCGTAATCGCAACCTACACGTCTATCAACCCCAGAAAATGATACTTCAACTGGTTGCCTAGCTCAATCAAGGTCAGCTAATTTACGCTAATTATCATGCTGATGGTTGACACTATTAATAAAGAAGCCTAGTACTATATAGAACATTAGCATGGTGAAACAGGGCAGCAGTGCCTACTGCTGACCAACGCCCACTCAAGTTATCTTATAGCATATATACAAGAAGAAGCCTCCAAGATATAAAAGAATATATTAAGAGTGATAGGATAGTTAATCTTGTTTTTTTCTCAATGATGATAGCTAAGTAAAGCGAGTAAAAATAAAGTAAGTAATAGTAAATAAGTACCTGACTACTGGTAGGGGCAAGACCATGCTCTCCCAACTCAATGGATTGCCTATTTGTTTAGAATGGTTTATAGGGCCGATTGGAATAGAGATATATGCCATGGCAGGCTTCAGGAACCGACAGGGGCCAGTTTGTTTCTCAATCTTTAGACGTGACTTCTTTCTCAAGTGCCGGTTCCATTGAGACCATTTAGTCTTCTAAAAACCTTTCGGTGCATCTCCAATAATACGAAGATGCAAACAGTGTGCCTAAAGATCTGATGTGAGCTTACCGCAAAGCGAAGGCGAAGAAAGTACTTACGAGCCTAGACACAGGAAGCGGGAACCCATCCTTTAAAGATCCACCTTCTGCCAGCAGCTCAATAAAGCTCCCTTGTTAATTGGACAATATTCTGCTTCTGGGTTGACGACATGACCCTGGTCTTGATAACATCAATGGGATTCGTGACTGTTGCGGCTATTACACCAACTAGTCATGTTGCTGCCAAGTGAGCTGGCAGTGTATCGTCCAAAGGCGTGTACCAAAGAAGTAATCGTTTGATGGTATCATAGGTCGCTAACAGACTCGCGGTTTGTACTGCTGCACGAGAGCTATTGGGAAGCCAGCCTCTAGACCAGCTCCGCAAACCTTCCTCGCGAACGATTCGAACCATTCCATCTATCGCGTGCTTATAGTTCCTACGCTGATGAGTGGGAAGGGACATGTCATGCTATATCCGAACATGGAGCACATCGACAAAATTGCCGGCAGTGCCACCCAGGAAGCCCGAAAACGTGGCAATGGCACCAAGATGTACAACGGTTGGATTTGGAGGTGCGCGCTGCTTCAAATCTTCGTAAACGGCAAATCGGACAGTACTATCGCTTATTTGGCGGAGTATAGATGCAGAAACTCCATTATAAAGACCGAAAACTCCCTCATAACGAATTATTCCCCTGAAAGTACTGCTCAATGTTTTGGCCGAGTCGCGGCTGTGTGTTTGGAGCCGAACCTATATGAATGATAAGCCTCATTCTAAAAAGAACGAAGAGACCGATTTGTGTGTGAATACCTTGACTAGGGCACGTCAGAAGGTACTGGATAGAGATGGTGAGGTAAGACTCACGGAGATCCAAGGGATGAGTCAAACAGGCGGCCATGCAGCTCGCGCTTCCCCCGAACTAGAATGGATACCGGATATTAGAGGCATTCTTTTCTTTTCCATTGGGTAGCTGCCACGATATTCTGGCCAAACTCTGCTGTGACTGAGCCATTATAATTACATAAAGACCGTGGCAATGTCCACGTACGAGGCAATCAAGGGCGTATGATCGAAGTCGATTTCAGAAAACATGCAATCAAGGCTGGTTAGATTTATGTCATGCTTCCTGGAGAAAGAGCGGCACATGTAACTGCAGTAACGAAATTGTTGCGCCAAAGGCGAAGTAGAAATCCATCAAGGATCCTACCAATTCTTAGGGGTTCGGCTTCTTATTATCTAGACCGGTTGTCGGTGTCCGGACCGCCGACTGAATTGAGCCGCTTCCGTGAGACTTGTAGAGAAACTGAGTGACAGTGAAACACATAGATCCAACTAAAAGTATGGCAATAAAATTGTGTTTTGCAGATCTACATCTATGGCCGAGATGGCAAGTCTTTCGTGTTCTTGATCGAATTTTTCACAGGCAACGAATCATCTGGCGACGGTATAGATGCTACTCAAACAAATGAAGCGTCTCAAAGAACCAATGCAAGGTGCACAGCACCAGATCGTTGACTGTAGGCAGTTCGCCTGTGCGAGCGTGTTCTCGGAATAATATGGACTGCTCATTGATAATCACATATGAAAAGAATAGAAGAACGTATCTATACTGTGTTGTCAGGTCAACTATTTCGTAGTCACGTTTAACGAGAGTGTTTCCATCGTCGAAGCCATCGGGGGTCCGTGGTATTTAGCGGCAACAGCCCCCAATAGCGATTCCCCAGAAGCATCATGCCAACTTCATACAAGATCCCTTAGAAGCTCACAAGATGTCACTTCCATTCTTATCTGATAAAGCCTTTTGGACCAGCCCAAGTACCCTTAACCATAGCTTTGTAGTATACCCATGGGAAAAAGTCCTTTTTGAGATGATAGAATGCTCGACGAGGAACACTCTGGTCAATGCCGAGAAGATCTCCGAAAGTTTCTTTAGGCTCGGCACCGTACTTGAATTCTGCCAGCATGACTTTGCCGTACTCTGTAATCAAAGGGCATGATGTATAACCATCATAGGAAGCGTCCAACTCTTTCCCGTCAAAAGTCTGTAAAATGTTGGATACCAAGATTGGTGCCTGGGAAGTTATAGCAGCTGCTGTTTTGGATGTGGGTAGACCTGAAGCATCTCCGATTGACCAGATATTCGCGTATTTCTTGTGGCGAGTCGTATTTTCGTCAACATCAACTAGTCCACTTTCGTTTGCCAAAGGGCTGTTGGCAACAAATGCGTGAGCTCCCATTTTGGGCACTACATGGAGTAGGTCAAACTGCCGCATGACCTTTTCGCCGTCTGGGCGTGTGAATAATGCTTTGTCACCGTTGATCTCGACAAGATCATGTTGAAAAAGACCTTCCACCGTGCGCTCTATGCGTAATTCGTCCAGCTTCTTGCTATACTTCGGTACGCCAAACATGACAGGAAGGCCCGTGGCAAAACTGATTTTGATCGGCGATGCACCTAAGTCAAGAGGCCGGAATAGGCCGTCTCGTTTCCACTTGTCCACCGCCATCCACAGTATCTTTTGCGGGGCTCCTGCACATTTCACGAGGCCGGCTGGCTGGGTGAATATGGCATTGCCCTTTCGCAGCTTGTTGATTGTGTGATTAACCTTGTCACATGTGTTGTAGCCGTATATAGTGGAGACAAGGGAATCAGGATCAGCGAGAGCCTCTGGCAGTCCCTTGATCTGGTCGTACTTGATGGCAATACCCGGAACTACTACAAGCTGTTCGTAGCCAATCTGAGCGCCGTTGCTCAGTGTGACGAAGCTGTCTTCGGGGCTAAAAGTCGAGACCGCCTCGTTGTAGAACTTCAGCTTCTTGTCGATTAGGCTGTCCAAAGACGAGCGAAGATCCTCTTTGTTCTTCAAGCCTCCACCAACAAGAGTCCAACCAGGCTGATAGTCATGCCATGTGGCTGGATCAACCACTGCAATGTCATCTTGGGCAAATCGTCCAGACCGAAGAAGCTGATGGCTGACGGCAAGGCCGGCCGTACCGCCGCCTATGATGACAACCTTATGGCTAAGTGAGGCTGGACGTAGCGGCGAGATTACTGCGTTGGTGGCAAATCGCCGCCTGGTGAAGCAGGTTATCGGAGCAGCCTGGGGAATATCGCGAGTCATAGCCGTCAAGCGGACTGCCTGTAATGCGCGACCGGCGAGCATGATGCAGTTCGGAATGTAAAGAGTGCGCGTTTAATGAGAGACAAAGCTCCTGGATCGAATCACCAGGTGTTCGGTAACACGAATGATAAGCAGGTAACAACAAAGCTGGTGACAAGATCGAGGATTAAACCCGAAACAATTACAGCAGATTACTTTGAGAGCCCATAAATGCAGGCTCTTTTTCAGTCAAAAGTCCAGACCTAGACAATTTGAGAAAGATTTTTACAAGCAAGCCGTGTGTGCAAAGGGCGAAACTGAAGTGAACTCTCACATTCGCCAGCAGGCTGGTTCTTTGCCACTGAGCCGTTCACAAGGCCGACATCCGCGATGAAATTGGACATCGGGCGGCCCGGGACGATCCGGCTGCGCAACATACGATTAATATATACGCAAAGCATGGCAGATGACAACCCAGTTTGGCTATGGTACTTGCATATGAGCACATTCCTGAGAGTACGAGACGGACGGGTCCCGTTCGGCGACGTGGGCCCCACCCGGCTCGGAAGCTGCCGCGCTGGGAATCGGTGAGTGATCGCCGACTACGTTGACGCACGTCGGCGACGGGTCAAGGTTGCCCTGGGATCTATGTAAAACGGCTGTTCGCGGAGGCTACGAATTTCGGTGTCTATGCCTATTTTCGTGACTAGCGAAACACCCTTTTTGTCTTCGTCATGAAGCTGCTACAGTACCATCTTTGCACCCAGCACCAGTCCGCGCCAACACGCCTTGGATCAATTCTTAGGACGAGTCGAAGAAAATCATCATCGTGGACGAATTCTCTAAATCAAATTCGCGGTGTGAATCGACAAGCTTGCCGCAGCCCGTCAGCTGTGCAAGGTATACCAGCACCCCTAAGCCTAGTTCCAAGTTTGAGGCACGCCAGTCGTTTGGCAAATTCAAGAACTCGACCATCAAACGCTCGTACGCAACGTACACTTCAAGCTCTACCAACAAACCGCGTTTCTTTCAGCTCTCAGGTACAAATGGCTCAGCAACCTAGAATCCATGACATTTTCGAGCCAGTTACGGGCACATGGCAATATGTGGTGGCCGACCCGGTTACGTCAAGAGCCGTCATCATAGACTCGGTTCTGGATTATGACCCTGCCAGCCAGGTCATCACAACAAAAGCAGCAGACTTTTTGCTAGCTCTCATAGATGAGAACGGGTATCACATTGACCGTATCCTCGAAACACATGCCCATGCCGATCACCTCACGGCCGCATCCTACCTTCAGAGCCGCCTCGGCCGGACGCAAGGTGAAAAGCCTCTCATTGGGATTGGTAAGCGCATCGTTCAGGTGCAAGACGTGTTTGGCCAGCGATATGGGGTTCCTGCCGACGAGTACAACGCGGTCTTTGACACGCTCTTTGAGGATGACGAGACATTTGACATTGGAGACATCAAAGGCACAGCCATTCACCTACCCGGTCATACACCTGATCATTTAGGATACATTATTGGAGGTAATATGCGCCTAAATCTTATATGCAGGCGTAAAAGAACTCGGGGCTGACTTGATTTTGACTCTAGACAATGTTTTCTGCGGTGATTCAGTTTTCCACGCGGATATTGGCACCGCCAGATGCGACTTTCCAGGAGGCAGCGCCAATAGCCTCTACCAGTCGGGTCGCAAGCTTCTTGACATGCCAGGGCACGTCAAAATCTGGACCGGCCACGACTATCCACCCGAGGGGCGTATCGCAACATCCTGCCTAACTGTAGATGAGCATAGAGAAAAAAACAAGCATCTTTCTGACGGGGTCTCGGAAGAAGAGTTTGTGGCTTTGCGCGAGGCACGAGATGAGCAAATGTCAGAGCCGAGATTACTGCACCAATCTCTACAATTCAACATTCGTGGTGGCCGCTTACCTCATCCGACACAGGTAGGTCTACGGTTGCTACACGTTCCCCTGAAGTTGAATGGTCTTCAGTGGTAGACACATCTCCGCTCCCTTGCTGGATCTTGATTATGTTTAACAAGTGCCATAAGTTCGTGTTCTGTTTTATAATTCTTTATAACTGAGGCTTCTCCTTTGTTGTACCATAGGAATCGTGTCTTTTGAAATCTCAAGGTAGCTTACCTAGCAGAATAAGGATGCTCGAGTAATCTAGAACTATCAATTCACATTATTTGTTGATTTATCAAGTGTAAAGAAGTGACTAGTCAATGAATTTTACAAAGTTACCTAATCACTATAGTATATATTATACTAGTAACAATTTATTATTATATCGATAGTATATAGATTAAATACATTTTATTGTATTTCTATAACTTTTTATTATTAAAATTAACATAGAGACTTTGCTTAATAACAAGGAGATGGCAGGAAAAGAGGCATGAGCTTGAATCATAAACCTAATTAGAGACCTTACACATGTGATGGATATCACAGGTTGCAAACCCTACATGATGGCTTCAGCACCTTTCAGCCTT
>NW_006921281.1:531-65902 GCF_000392275.1 Phaeoacremonium minimum UCRPA7 | reverse complement strand
TATCTATCTGGCCCGTTACAATGGACCTTGGATATTCATTCCTCCATAGCCAGCCGGAGACATTCATTAGAAGTCCTAATCGAGTTCATTATTCTATCCTATGTCTCTTTGTCGCCCCCTGGCAGTCTTCGACCTAGGCGAGCAAGAAAAGCTGACCCTATAGCCATCCGGCTGCCGACAGCGAGTAGTGCTTGAGTGTTATCAACACCCTCTATAGTCGGAACGTATACTCGCCCACGAATGTCGAAGCCAAGCATGTTTTCATACAATGAGTATCTAGCAAAGCTAGATGAAAAAATACTTACGTCAGAGAAATCGATGACTATAACAAAGCTATTATTATCGATCATAAAATTCTTAGAATATAAGTCTGATTGACAGAAAATCCTAAGCTTAAAAGAAAGGTTTATAATCTTATACTTACTTTTTACTTCTTTTAAAAACTATTGATAAACTTTTAGTCAGTTTTAATGTCTCCTAATTCTCATATATAATATCGTAAAAATCAAAGCAAAATCAACAAAATAACTCAAAGTAGAAACCTACTTCATTAAGATAAAGCTCTAATTACTCAACATTCTCATAATACCTTAGCACTTCTTACTCATCAAATAGCACATACTAGATATAACCTCCATCTACTATAGCCAGACGAGAGCCCAAAAGGATAAGGATACAATAAAGTTCTATCAGACTCAAGACAACCTAGTCAATAATATCCTCCTTTTCCACATAATTTTATGATTCCTCCAGACATTTGCTGACGATTTTTCCATAAATATACTCCATAACGATGAAAACCCAATAATCATACTAAAAGGCATAAAAAACAGCTAGAGCCCACACAGAAGATCCTAAGCGTCATAACTCATAATACGCCATATATTAGGCTACCACCTCATTCCAATATACCGCTTGGCCATATTTGACCCAGAAGACTGGCGATCCCAATAGAGAGGCAATTCCTCTACAAGGATACTCTTTAACGTAAAGGTCGAAAAGCTCATTTATCGTAGGACATCAGACGTTATACGGAGGCAAAATACCAACAAACTCCTTATCAAAGCAGATCTCGTCCTATTCCTACAGTCCCAACATAATATATTTCAGTATATATCATAGGCTCAAATACTCAAGAATGAAAATGATTTCAAGTTAAAGCTCTCGAGTCTGGAGTTATGTTAATAAGAGTGTCAAGAGCTTGAGTCGTAAGATTAACACACACTAAAAAAGTGGGCTGGTAATTACGTAAAGCCGCTCTGGTGGGGCAAATCGACTGAGATAAACGTCGGTAACCACTCAAAGTAGGATATTATGCAAAGAGGTTTCTAGAAATGACGCTCGCCAAGGAAGCGCCGACGTTGGTGTATCAAATTACTTTTAGACATTCTTCCGCGAGGTTGTTATAAATTATATTGGCGTTTTATGCAACTTATACTAAACCATGGGCTATAGACTGTTGGTGTTCACGAAGTGGAGAATATTGCCAAGACCAATACGCGCCGAAAGGGCACCATACATATCAAGATAGGCGAAAACGGGGGATTCATAACATTGTCGAATCAATGAAGGTGTAATACCCGCGCAGCTGGCGACCCTCGCTTGTGCAACAGGTTGAAGATGCAGCCAGGCATAAAGGTCATCGGCGAAGGTAGGAACAACGTTCTTTAAGTCTTTCTAACAAGCCGTTATATCATATATATAAACCAAGTCTACAATTATATACTTCCATTTCCTAAGACAATATCATCGTCTTTACATTTCTATAGCTACTCTCGATTCTAAATCGTTTCATCCTACACTATTCGATCATCATCGTCATTTAGCTCTTATCAGAATATATAACACCGCCATCATATATATAGGACTCGATTTTAGATATATTATCATATCCTCGTCACATTAATCCCACAAATCTTCATAGATAAGCGTAAAGAAGAAAAAGCAGACGTTAGAATTCGGCCAGAAAGGCTATAACTTTACTTCCTATAGGTAGGAAGCGATACCTTAGGACTTTCACAATATAACAATCAGTAATATCTATATTAAATTCTTACGAATAAGTAGCAATCTTATCCTAATTAAAACTCAAAATATAATAAAGAATCATACTCTTCTTAAAGTCAACCTTACGTCTCCTTATAATGGTTTCAATAGTATACACATCAGCATACAACCTAACTAAAAGATTGTAAGTGATAAATCAAAAGATAGCCCTATCTATAAACCGGGACAACTGTTTGTAAAACCCGTTCGCTATACACGCAAATCTCAAAGCATAGCCTAAACCTATCAAATTGACTTCCTATAAGAGGTTTCTCTTAATTATTTGTTTTTCATAATAGAGAATAATAGCCTATATAACTTCTATTTTATTGATTTAAACGATAAATACTATAACTGTCACAACTTTATATAAGTATCCTGTCCCACTTCTCCAATAATCCTCACTAACATAAGTCCTAGAGTCTGATAAAAAACTACATAAATATATAACCTTATACTGACAACTCATTTGTCTACCTCTAGAACCCAACTAATATACCAGTTATCCTTGACAACTTATACAATAGAGATGATAATCATGAC
Organism: Phaeoacremonium minimum UCRPA7; assembly: GCF_000392275.1. NCBI lineage: Eukaryota > Fungi > Ascomycota > Sordariomycetes > Togniniales > Togniniaceae > Phaeoacremonium > Phaeoacremonium minimum. The sequence goes on along the minus strand of NW_006921281.1, from coordinate 63,313 downwards.
CCATCTGATACAGCCAGGATTACCAGCGGGTATAACCAGTATTTATGTTACCCTTGGATATCGCTATATGGCTGCACCTCTCGGAACGCCATCCCTATGTCTCATTGACAGGGGGTATTTCAGTTACTACCAGCGCGTGGAAGAGTCCTATATGCCGTATCAACAATTAATTCCCCAGACTCCCCAGGGCATCTCTCAATAATCAGGATCAAGGAGAATGCTGAAGTTGTTTCTCACTTAGGCGGAGCCATAGCCAAGTATATTACAAGTCACCGAGTAGTATAAGGCAGCATCAACTCTGCTATCTCCTCTCCTGCTTTTGGGCTGCAGCTCGCGGAGGGTAGAAAAATCTCGCAGCCCTCCTACCTCCGCCTTACTCCACCCTACCGCCAGTAGTAAGTCATGCTTGATATTTGTGTACAGCATAGGCACGGCGGCCAGGATGTTGTATACTGCCGGCCAGCCATACAAGCCAGCGTCGCCGACGATATAGACCCATGGCCTAGCGCCATCGACCTATAGTGTCGTCTCATTCGTCTCGACACAGCCGTTAGGCATAAGCAGCACCTTACCTAGAAACCTGGTGTTTGGTACCGTCCCTATGGTAGGGAGATATAGATCGGCATCAAGCGTCCTGCCATCCGTGAGCATAACTGTCGCTTTCGAGGCTACGTCGTCGCTTCCGGCGCCGGCAGACTTCACAGCGACCACCTTCGTGTTCTTAAGAATAGTTATGCCGACCTTAGTATGGAGCGCTTCGGCCTTGTCGGCAATGCTTGGGTGTAGGACCGGCAGGATATTAGAGCCGGCGGTGACATAGTAATAGCAACCTTAGGGTTTGCCAGCTTTAAGGCCTATCGTCCTATACGCTCGTTTAGGTATTCCCCCAGCTTGCCGGCCGTCTCTATGCCTATAGGCCTACCGCCTACGATGATGATACTCTTGGCGGCTGACAGCGTCTGGCGGAACGTAGCCTAGCTTAAATGTAGGAAGTCTTCATCGTGGCTGAGGCCGAGTAGGAGCGATAGGGTAGATACGCTGGTCACGATGACAAGAGTATGATACTCGATGGTCTCGACATTGCCAGACTTCAACATGAGAAAAACAGCTTAGTCGACGTAGCTGACGTTTGTTGCCGTACCGTAGATAAAGCAGAAGGACTCTTTCGGATACTACTCGAACATAGTCGGGATACTGACAAACAACTTATCTTATAAAAACATATCGGCCGATATCAGCGCTCGAGGGCAAGCCTATCGGCATATGGCTTGGGATAAGGAGCTGATCAGGATGACCTGGTAGGTCGACGGCTTGGGCAGGTGAGGAATAGCATGCTTAAGGAGGTAATGAGCGGTCCATACGCCGCCGTAGGAGCCGCCGAGGATCAAGATGCTCTTCAGGATTGCTAGTGCCGCGATTCGTGCCATTCTTGCTGCTTGAAACGGCCAGTAAATGTAAACCTAGCATTTCTAGAAGAACAAAGAAGATTGTGCTTGCAAATGAGAAATTGAATTGGAACGCCCCTTATATTACCTGGCCAAATATTCGAGTCGGACGAAGCCGGCCGGATGCACGGCTTGTACGGTCGTGGCCCAAATCAATGGTGTTGAGAAGCCACTGTGAATTTCGGCCGAACGTGCGGACGGCCACTTGCCAGCCTTCGGATCAAACGAAGTTCCCGAGAAAAGCCAGTATAGGTGATATGACATGGTCCGGGTGGATTTCCTTTACATTCCTTTGCACATTTGGACATATCGCAACACTATTCGAAAGTTTCAATCATGTAGTAAAGGACTGGCACTTTGCCAAGCTCGCGTGGCGCCAATGGAGGGGAGTTCGCATTGTGGACACACTTTTGAAACAACTAGATTCGTTGATAGGACGTTTGGAGAAATTTATACATTGGATTGGTCAATTGGTAAGCCTCGTAGGGTGGTGAGCTCGTTTGTTGTTTTGCGCTCAGGCGTCCAGGTAGGTACACCACATAGACATCTGATGATTTTAGTGGCTCTAACAGCATGTAATATCCCACACACCACAAATATCTACCAGATGATGAAATTTGAACTTGTATACAACTTCAATCACCGTGCTGGCTCTATCAGATGGTATGTAGGTGCTGTGTTAGGACACCCAGGTAGTTCAGTCATAGGCGTTTCGTGAAAGGTCTACAAAGTTCGAACTTCACATGCTTCTAAGATTTGAATGTTTTTAAAAATCCACGCTATATTTTATGCTCGGACGTTAACGAGAAGCGAAATAAAATTGTAGACTTAATGACAGCTGATATAATTCCATAACCTTACAAATCAACCAAGAGCGCTCCCTTCTCAAGTGATCCTGCACAGAAACAGCGTCCATAGGCCGTTGCTCTGAGAACTCCAGAAATAGCTTCACTGTTCCGAGATCCGAATATCACTTGTGACAGCGTCCAGCGACGAGACCAGCTCGCCGGTTGTTTCGAACGAATCAAATAGCTTACCAGAAAGAGGGAGAGTAGCTGCGTAACATGTTCCATAAGGAGATTATCCTGCCGAGTAAAATAGTTTCTTCTCATGGAACCATTGCGAAATCGCAACAGATACGAAAACAGAGCCAGAACGTATGAAATGTTCAGAAATCATCTCAGATATATGCGCAGCTGGCAAGCCATGAAGAGCCAATTTGTCTTGATAAGCTACTCGAGCTGGATGAACAAATCAAACAAGTCACACCGTAGCAAGCTAGTCATAGGTTTTCTTCAAAAAAGCTATTCTGTTTCTGTCTAGAACATATACACTCATAGATCCGCTGGTCATTCTGGTCTGCCTAGCATGACCTGTGATTACAATCTGAACAGTGTGGACGCATACTTCCCATCCCTAGGCAAATTTCCCCCCCTTAGCTCAACACCCTGGAGCCAAGATGCTGGTAGAGTTTATTCGACTGGTGCTAGGACGGGCTCAGCGTGTTGTTGACTCGGGGTGTTTGGTCGCGAGTTCACCTAGAGAGCGTTTAATTAGTTCTAAACGAATGGATGATAAATATTACTTAGCGGGAATTGTTACTTGCCTTTTCAGCAAAGGGATTCTTAACCTTATTCTTCTTCTGCATTTTCTTTTCAAGGATTTCTAATTCGACAGCCGTGAGAACAGTGGGTGGTGAAGTATTCTCTACCACCAGTAATACGTTAAGAGCATCGGCACATGTATCCCCCAACGACCTCAACCCTTGAGAAATTGCGCCCTTTAGTTCATCAACAGAGCCGTGGGTCACCAATGACTCAACCCGTGTCCAGTCGGTGACCATAGCCCGAGAAACAAATCCCAATGTGAATGCTGCCCAGTGACTTGCTTGTTCTGCGGACTTCACTGCTGGCGGAAGTCTGAATTCCACTGTGCCGCAGTCCCGAGTGATGTGTTCGAAATTCCAGGCCAAATATCTACTGTCAACGCTAGAGCTTGTACCAGAAAGGGTTTGGTAGACATTATTCGGTGTTAGGCCATCCAGCTTGCCGAAGAGATATCCCCACTTGGTCTTAGGTACTCCATTATAGAGTCTCTTCAGCTTCTGATTGGTCTTGTTGCCGCGTCCCTTAACGTTTGAACTAGCCCATGGATTATCTTTGCGCTCTGGTGGCATCACTTTTAATATCGCCTCGTCAAAATAGCACAGCCCTTTGCACAAGGAACGCAGTTGCACAGCGGTGAATTCACTACCCTCCGGGGAAACATGAACGTGCATAGAACAACCGGTCGTTATATGAACAGTACAGTTGGTATCAAGGGCAGTGAACACAGTAGCGAGTTCGTCTTGCCAGTTTTCAGAAGTCGACAGAACTCTGGATACGAGTTCAACCCTCCCTAAAGCATCGACGTTAGTACGTTGATGTGCCTCAAAGCTGTTGAACAATATGAATTTGAAACACACAATATGAAGGAATCTCGGTCAGTGATTCTTCGTCGAGTACAGACCAGTTCTCATAGTCTGCAGCTTTCTCCGGCACAGCTCCAACTCCAGCTGCGGTCATGGCTGCGGCAATTGCGGTTCTTAAAGCACGTCTATTGCGTTCTTGATCGGCTTCTTGGAAATTTCTTTGGGGTGTGGAGTCGATGCGGTCATTCCATCCCTTGTTATCCAGGGCTTGCCGAAAATCAGGGTTTCTCTTTGGACACACAAGAAGTTCGATTTCAACCCCAAATGATAATGATGTGGTAAGTTCGATACTTGATGACATATCGTGGGTGTTGTCTTAGTGAATGTTTGATAATGGACAAGCTGTATGATGTGATAATGCGAAAATGTCAAGAACAAGGGGGACCTTATACAAATACCATCTGCATTAAATCGCATGTTGGAACACATCTCAACTCATAAGGCTGCGCATTCCAAGTCACGGTGCGTCTGCAGTAACAAGCCACCTTGCGCCCGGTTGAGACCATTGGATGCCAGCTATGCGCGGAAATCTATTAATAGACTTTTGATGGTGGTAATAGTATGCGTCCTTCTCCATGAGCGTGCGAGGCTGCTTTGTTGGTACCGGTATAATAGGTATGTTGAACTTAGTGCTCCTATGACCCTTCTATAAATAGCAGCCTAGGCAGAGTGTCTGTACTACGATATGTGATCTCCTTGGCCAATTGTCCTGAGGCTACCTATTGGGTCGGCGCTTGAAGATGAAAAGAAGGCTGGCCCTTTAAGACTAGCCGATACAAGCCGTGGGCGGAGTAATTTAAATCCGGCTTGGCGGCGGTAGCAACGTAATATTATGGGAAGGCTTGCCACTAAAGTTGCCACCAACAACAGCATCCCAGATCCTCCCCATTTAAAAACCCCAAGAGACGCGACCGGTCCACTATAACCATTTAACATTCATAACAACAACATGGCTGAAGATCTTAGACGAACTGTTGCCAATAGATTGCAGACGCAAAATCGAGATGGTCCCCAGTCCAAATGGGCGCCGGGGTCCTGGGCTATGGCCGCCAAACCCAACGCATCCAAGAGATTAGGAAAGCGATTTCCAGTCATCATAAGCGCCGATAGCCTGGTACGGACACCGGATGATCTGCGGAAATTCTGCCACCTGCAATCCGTCCCACCTGTCGCACAGACAACCAAGACAACCTTGCTGCCTCTTACCGACGAGAAAGGCGGAGAGGAGAAAGCCCCCATGTCCTTTCGAGTCTCCGAAGTTGACCGTCGAAGATTCCTTGATCTTCAGAAACGGACGGAAGGAGATCTGATATGTGTTTGGTTTCATGGAGAGAGGAGATACGCCTGGCTGGCCCGCTCCTGGAAGAAGGAGAAGTGAAAGATGGCGTTTAACAGCTAGGAGGGTCGGAGTCCGAGAGACAGTGCTGAAGTAACTCTTTCCCCTTCGCAAGACAGGAAGAAGATGCCGGGAACCCTGATGCGGTGAAATATGATGCAAGGCAAAAAGCACACTGAGCCCGTCCTAGGCGATGTCGTCTGCACCTGTTCATCGTGTTTGCAACAACGGCGACAACGCTGACGAAGCAGCATTCGTCTCTTTTCTTCTCACTAGAAGTTCGGTACATAAGCCCCGAGATCAACGATTGCGGCTAGAGACCGTTCTGCGTACGATGGAAACTTCGTTGCTCGTCTTAACATGCTTGAAATGTTGCGCAGCTGAATCGTATCGACTATCCTTCAACGTACGGCTGATGGTGCGAGCAGTGAAAGCTCCGGGAGTGCTCGTATGTGACGGCGGATCGCAACTAAGCTGGATCACGAATCCACGGGCTTGTGCGTTTGGGCGTCGTTCTTGCATTCAAAGCTGGCTATTAGGTCGTCGGAGCTATGGGCGGATAACTCTGTCTCTAGCCGAGGAGAACATATCTTTTATCATCCAAGAAGCATATACTGATCTCCGTCTGTGTGACCGTTTAACATTTTCTCGACCCGGAGAATAATGAGGGGACGAAATTTTCATCAGTAGTCAACTACATAGGAACATCAATACAAGCAATCATCATCGCCCTTCTGTGGACAAACGATAATGCATAGAATCAGCCTGCCATCGCTTTTCAGCGTATTATCCCGTTCGGACCAGTCCTTATCTGTTGCTTTGAAAATAAACATCGGTAAAATGATGTCTAACAATGCTGTAGCCCACTAGAATCCGCTCTGTAAAGACAAACGATTTGAGCTCACCACTGGCAGGGCAAGTCTGAGAGGAGACTGAGGACAAACGCGGATACCATACTAGATCCAACAGACAATAGCAACTTGTCTAGAACATGGGAGTTGAGGTCTAGAGTGGCCCTTTAAATTTCGATTACTGAAACATGATCTAGCCATGTAGTGGAGCCTGGAGTAAGAATCTCAAATGCTATCACGTCTCTACATACAACAAGTAGTTAACTCTAGTTGAATCAGCGAGCCGGTAGTTCAACGGCTGCACTATCTCCAATCTCATACAATCGAGGACCTGAGGGGGTTGGCGAGAGCTCGTGACGTTCAAGTTGCTTGTCATGGGCGAGTTCGGCAGGGGGTGAGCCGTATGGGGAGAAATACCCTGGAGCAGGAGACGCATATCCAGGAGGGCCCTTCGGCCTGCCTGATCTTCTATATCTGAAAATAGCCCATGCCATAAGGAAGAATAGTATGGCGCCAAAGGCTGCACCTATTCCAATCCCGGCCGTCGCTCCTGCACTGAGCTTTGATGGCTTCCCACCGGCCGCAGGGCTTGTACTGGTAGGTGATGATTGTGGGGTGGTATAGGTCGTTGAAGTCGTTGAAGTCGTTGAAGTCGTGATGAGCGTCGTGGTTCTGGTTGGGGTCGGGGTCGGAGACGGTGTCTGTGCCGGCATCAGTTTACTATCTTGAACGACTACACATGATGCACTTACAGGTGTTAGAAATATCACAGCCAATGCGAACAATTTATTATCGGTGTATATCGTGGCAATACCAGAGCTCGTCGCATCCTCTTCAAAGTTGGTCGTTGTAACCATCCACGAGCCTGTACTTGTGTATTGGGAACTGCACCGGAACAAAGATTCGTGGATGGAAGTGCGATGTGTCGTAACACAGCTGAAGGCATAGACACTGAGGGACAAGGTTAGTTTTCCCCACATGATTCTCCCAAAGGTGTTAGTTTCAAGAAGGAGCATACGTGGGACAACAGGTAATTCCATCAACCCCTCTGTCTCCGCAGGCGCTGGTATATGCTGGTGGGCACTCGGTGCCGATGTACGTGCCGGCTGGCGGCCAACTCGAAGGGAAGCAATCAGTGGTCTGTGACGGCCCGCCAATGACTGTCCTTCCATCGAACTGGTTGGTGACATAGTTCCATAACCAAATATCAGTCGGGTTCAGGCAGCCGTCCACAGTTGGGGTCCAACTCGGGGGAAGGGTTGGCGTCGTCATCATCTAAGCATCGAAATATCCCGAAAGAAGGATATGGTCTCTTACAATAGAAAGAAGTTAAAACGGAGGGCGGGACCCGGCTCGATCTCATATTCTTGGATAAAGCTATAAGGCTACGTAGATGAAGCTCATGATTGGACTGGCCAAGAGGGGGGGTTGTGGTACCATCATGAATTCGCTTAATATACTGGTTTAGGCACGACTGGGACTTTTGTTTCTGTAACTGGAAAGGATGATTTGACGTGGCAGCCATGCTGAAGTTGTACGTCTGCATTAGTCTGCAAGGTAGACACAAGAGTATTCCCAGCCATTGGCTTGCTTTTAAGTTTCTGATTAGCTCAATATCCGTGAGCTTTGTACTTTCAGTAATATTCCGTGAATCCGCTGCCCCATGCTGAACTCCTCGGCCCCCTTCACGAGCATCGCAAAGGAAGAGGAGATCGAAGATAAAAAAAAACATCATCCATCGCGCGGGTGTCGTCCTCCCTCGGCCATTAGAATGGGGTTCAGCGATTGACGCAAGAGATCTTTCGGATATAACCCGCTTACCCTTGTGAAGCTATCGAGAATTGGGCTAAATCGATGCCCTGCAGAAGGAAGAATGTAGCAAATCGGCGACTTCAGATAGCCCGCCATCCTGAAGTCCCAGAGCCGCTTTTGTGAGCCTCTTACCTTACCATTATCACTTATCTAGGATTTCGATGGCTATACAACTTTTCTAGATCTCGATCCATTCGAATCTAATCATTTCCTATTTGTACGACACACCGTACCAAGGATTTGGCTTGATGGAAAATTTTCTCAGCTCTCAGTGTCACAATACCTCTTGACCTCGTGAGCAATTGTGCATTCTACCGCTACGCAGTTTTCCAATCGGTCGAGAATGAGCTTTTCAATTTGACTAATTATTCATAAGCTGAGAAAAGTAACTCCAATCTTGGTCAATATCCAAGCTGACCGCTTCTACCCCCATTCGCAACATGAAATTGTCCTCAGAATTGCCCTCGGTACCCCACATGTTGTCCATTGTGAAATCTGAAATATCGTAGCCCATGTACTCGGTAGTATAACTACTAGCCCAAGTGCTCTGGTTATTCAGGGGCGCGGCAGCTATAGTGTCGGATTGTATGGACTGAGGCAAAGTATTAGCAACATATGCCTGAGCCCCAACTTGGTTGCCCTCTCCAACGCATCTTCGAACCACTTTCCCAAAGTACGGAATCAGAATTTCTTGGTGGAATTCCTCATCTCGCATTGAACCCGAGAGCAGCGTCAGCGCCTTTCGACACTGGGTGGCGATTCTACAGCCACTCTCCTTCTCCAACCTTCGAAAGATCCTCTCTGCGCTCTCTAACAGTTGCACATCTTCAGATTCAAATGCGCTCAAACGTTCTTTTGAGCTGGAATGCCCGACTAGCAAGACCACTGCAGCAGTAAAACCGACAAAATCGGAGGTTTTGCAGTCGAACAGGCTTTCACCATTCATATCGGCCCGAAGCACCACAAATCGTTTCAGCATCTGACGAGCTGCATCTGTACATGCTAACATGCTAACGTCGTACGTAGACGATGAGGGTGATGATTTGAGGAAAGGAAGGTGAATGTACATGCGGACGTGGAAGAAGAAGAAATGGATCAATAGACATTCTACCAATCCATCAAGCTCGGTACGAGAAGTAGGGAGTTCCGTCGGTATCTCCCACCAGCTTAGAGGCACAGAGAGATACATGGCGTCCATCTGTTCATCTAACTGCATGGATTTAGAGAAAGATGCCTTTACTGGAGAGATGATGTAATCGATGACTTTCCCAGCCATGATGGCGCACTGGTGGACAAAGCCTGGAAGCCAAGGTCCGGGTGGACTTGAAGCAATGGCCTTGGGTATCGAAACCTCAGAGTTAGCGTCGTTAAAGCCGTGAGGCATACCAAGAAGCAGGCTTGTGAAGCGGTCACCATGATAAATGGCACACCATATTCGTTGCCGTATAGCAGAGCTTTCCGAGCCAAGACGGTGCAACCCCTATACATGAATTTAATCAATATTGGAACAGAGGATGCGGGAGAGACATACCATGAGTTGTGCAATGGCCAAACCTTTACGCCATATGAGCCATGCACGTCGCGGCTGGCCAATGTCGGTGTATGTCTTAGCTATCAGAATCAAGCATTCCATACCCTCCAGTGTGGTGAGGAAGGTGAAGTCAGCCATGATAAGATTATCAACGACGGCTAACAGATCGTGGCTCCGCCCTAAGCTTCTCTCATATGCAATGGCAAGTATGGCGAGCTCAGCCGGGTTAGTGCTTGTGTAAGCGCGGGCAGCAAATGAAAGAAGCGGTTCTATCGGCTCAGCCTGAGAAATAGCACGCGTTTTCTGACGGAAGCTATCCCACCAGGCGCCATTTTTAACGATGACTGCGGTAATGGCATCATAGCTAGGCAAGGCCGCGCGGAGACTCTCACATGCTTTTGATTTGCGCATATTCAGCTGGTCGAAGCCGGTGGCGCTTTTGGAGAAGGAAGCTTTGTCTGTCACTGTACTACTACCCTACTCGTTGTCAGTCATCATCTTATTAAAGAAGAAAGTAGATGAACAGTAGATGAGGACCTCTGTATTGTCCAGGATAGAAACTAGGGGAGGGCGATGATCCAAAGGAATCTCGATGTCGGACGACTCTCCTTCCGAGATCCGAAAATCGTTCGTTTGCTCGCTCCCCTGGCGAAAGCACACATCAGGTGTAGTTTGGGCTTTTTGACCCCGAGGCGGAGCGGACAAGACGGCCGATCTTCTATGTGTGCGGTGACGGGCATTGCTGACATTGTCCGCGACATCTCTCTGGTCGATACATTCCGTACCACGAGTAGAGCAACGTGTGCACACACAATCACCAGGAGGGAAAATACAGCGGATTTTACGTCTCCGACCTGGCGTTCGGGTCCATGAATCAGACAACAATCAGAGGATACCAGTTGTGGAGAACAGAAAGCCAGTGTCTTGTTCTAGGAACGTCGGACGAAGATTGGATGTGCTTACATTCAGTGCAACTCCGAGTACCTTTCCGCATTGGTTTTCGCGGCGTGCCTGGAGCCACGCCTTCCACGGCGGTATCTACAACGGGATTTTCCATGCTCAAAATGGACAGAACACGTCGCACCAGATTTGACGCTTCTAAGTTGATAGATAGTAGGGTACGGAGAGGGGGAATATGTTGCTGACTAGATGACGGGCGAAAATTTACTCTGGGCCGTGGCGAGCTTTGGTTCGACGGACGAAATTCGCCAATTCGTCCGCGCTATGCAGTGTCAGCGTCAAAAACGGTAAAGTTCGTCCGCATTCAATTTCGACCGACTCCCCAAGAGAATCGACAAATACCGTCAAACATCATGTCTATATGAAGTTGGCTAAGTATAAAAGTGTCGTTGCTGTCGACTGTTTTAAAGTCTCTGATATGCTCAAATCACCATCATCACTTTTTGCAGTGCTTCCAATTCTTTCCTTGTTGAAGTAGCCAATACCTGTCGCTTCTTTCAGCATCTTGTATTCGACACTTAGTCTCTAGTTCAACAATGTCTCCTCGTGTCTGGTTCATCACTGGTGCTACGTCTGGAATTGGCGCTGCGCTCGTTGAACAAGTCCTAGCCCGTGGCGACAAAGTTATTGCATCGGGCCGCAATGTCAAGGACCGTCTAGGTCACCTCAAGTCTCAGGATCTAGCTCTCCTAGAGCTTGATATTACGGCTGACCTTGTCAACATACAAGCTCGGGTGACAATGGCTTGGAATATCTTTGGCAATGTCGACATTCTTGTGAATAATGCGGGAATGTCAGCAATGAAAAGTGCAGAAGAAGCAAAGTCAGTGTCTTTTTAGTCCCCAGCTCACTTTTATTGTCTAACCGGATATTCACGTTAGTGACGATTTTATCAATACAATGTTCCAAGTCAATCTCTTCGGTCACATGCACCTGACGCAGACCATCTTGCCGCTCTTCCGTGGTCAGGGACACGGCTGCATCGCTTTCACTTCGTCAAGTGTTGTCTGGGCACCCCTACCATTCATGTCTCACTATGCTGCATCCAAAGCTGCGTTGAGCACCTATGTAGAGGCTCTTCACAAGGAAGTCCGCCCTCTTGGGATCTGCTGTGTGGCATTTGAGTGTGGGGGCTTTCCTACAAACCTCGGCCAGCCGCGGGACTCGTCCCAAGCTGGATTTGGGACTAATGGCCCTACTATCGACGTATACAAAGGACTCTTCGGTTCTCTCGTTAGTAAGTTCGCAGCCAATCCCTCGGTGCATATGCCTGGGGATGTGGCTAAGGCGGCAGCTACGATCGTGGACGTGGTGAAGCGGGAAGGTGCCGTGGTTGGAAAGCCGTGGGCGGTACGAGTAGCGCTTGGCTCGGACGGATTAGGCTCTGCAAAACAGAGATGCGAGGAGCAGCTCAAGCTGATTGAGTCATGGAAGAATATCAGCTCCAGTACCGACCGGGAAGGAGTTCAGGGTTCTATGGCAAACAAGGATCTGCTTGAGTTCACTACTGTTATTGAGACCGTAGGGTGAGGGCACTGTTCGAGGGCATCTAGTTATCAAATGGTTTCATGTACTTGCTGATATAAGCTCTAGAGTATTGAGGTAATTAGGGTTATTGGTTGCTGAAGTTGAACGTTCACCAACGCCTGACTACACCTGCTTCGAGGAGACGCTGTTGGTAATGATGTTTGTACCACTGGCCTAGAAACAGCGACTTTGCTTTTGAAAACATATCTACGTGATGAAGTATGACCTGACGCCTAATTCCTGGCACGAAACCATCGAAGATGCAATATGCATGGCTGTGTCTGCTAGATGTAGCCTTACGGATGCCCGGACCGATAATCCGTGGAGTACTGAAAAGGAATTGAACAGCCATAAACAAAAAGACCAACTCGAGCAAAACAAGTCAAGGTTCTCGCTCTAGCCTTGATGATATTGCAACATAGAACGTAGCGTCTGTTCCCCCACACGTCTTCCGCAGCGCTGCTCGATATCTTCACAGTCTCATTAAGCTATGCGTTCAAGCTTTGATTTCGCTACCGACGGTTATTCCCACGAGCTGTTGTAAACCCTTTGAGATTGAGATCTACACGTAAATGCGTGCGGTCGCATTCATTTCTCCACTGGGTTCGTCTTTCGCTTCTTGTTAAGGCCGATGCCCAACACGAAGCCAATCCGGAGGTCCGCGCACGCCACCGTAACCACTACAGAGAACCAGTCCTCCGGCCTCTAGGTAAGCGGACTGAGCCGTTCCTGGTTCGAGTAATCCACGGCTGTAGCCGCAAGGATGATAATGTCGACTACGCTAATAGCGCCTTGATAAAGCTTTCGGACAGTGAGGTCGTTGGTAGACCGTAGCATGAAGGTGCTCAACGCAAAGGTCAGAATGAAATGGTATGATTTAGTTTTCGTAGTGTTGTCTTAGCTAAAGTACAACGAGAGATTCCGGCGCGTGAGATCGCAGGTGTTAGTATTGCTAGATGAGCAGAAGTCATCTTAGGCGCAAGCCTGGTGGCTCTGTTGTTGTCATGGGTGCTGATCCCATCGGTCTTCTAAGCGCCGCTCTTGCCCTCTGCTTAAGCATGGCTGCAAAGCGCTTTCCCATTCTGTAGAGCGCGTACGAGCATTTAAATCGGTAATGGAAAGTTCCTTGGACTATATAGATCATACAAGAGAGATTTGGGTGCTTGCACACCTATATATATATACTGAGTAGACCCCTGTCTGGGCTTGGGGAGCTTACTTAGCGGGGCCCCCTCCATCGGATGGTAGACCTAAAACCGCCCTTTCTGATGAACTTGACACCCTCAGATCGGAGCTGCCCCTGGGCTCGCTCGCTCAACCGCGCATCTGGCTGCCCGTCTAGTCGATGCCTTTACATTCAACATGTCATCCCCTTGCAACCCCATCAGCACGCCCCTTATCGTTCATTGGCCACTACAACTGTTGGTCGAGCAAGAGTTTCGTCGAACAACGTAAACAGAGGCCCCAGCTTTAGCGACCGCCCTTACGAAATCAGGACACCGCAAACTCTCACGGAGAAGATCGTCCAACGCCACCCCGTTGGTCTGCCGAAAGGCAAGCTTGTTCGTAGCGGCGACTATGTTCAGATACGACCACATAGGTCTCTCAGTCACGAAACACATGGCCGATCGCTCAGAAGTTTATGTCAGGGACCCCGGAGCCCGTTGATCTTGCACACTTTTCACGAGTTGGAATGCATGATTGACCAAACAGGTCGATGAACGCCACGCGAATCGCAGACCCGACGCAGCCGGTCTTCGCGATTGACCATCAAGTTCAGTTGAAAAGCGAAGCCATTCTCCGTAAATTACGAGTTGATCGAGGCATTCGCCAAGAAACACGGTATAGCGTTTTCCCCCGCAGGCTATTCGATCGGCCACCAAGTCATGGTAAGAACCTACATGGACTCAGTCTTCGACTGGCGAACCTCCTCAGATTGAAGAACTCTTCGTCTGGCCAGGTACCCTATGTATGGGCTCGGATAGTCATAGTTGCATGTACGGAGCATTGGGGTCCCTGGGGGTCGCGGTGGTAAGAATTGATGGAGCTGCCATTTGGGCAACTGGCAAAAGCTGATTCCAAGTTCCTCCGGTGGCACTGGTCACGCTCACATGAACATTGCCGCCCGGGGTGACCGGAAAGGACGTCATTCTAGCTCTGTGTTCCGTCTTCCCTACGGACGTGCTGAAACATGGTGTGGAGTTTGTTGGCTCGGAGGAGACCATGTCTAGCCTCTCCATCGACGATCGACTTACTATCAGCAACATGGCCACGGAGTGGTCTGCAACTTCTGCAATGGTATGCTAATACACAAATATTATCTATTCCATCTCCGTCCAATCCTTATATGTGTGGTAGTTTCCAGTTGATGGGACTCGAGCGCTGGCTACGAAAAAAAGCTTAAGAGGCAGCAATAAAACGACGACCGCACGACTCGCGAGAGGATCACACACGACAAGATCGATCAACTCTACAGCGACCCTACGTACATCCACGCTGACCCTGGAGCTCATTACGCCAAGAAACTCTACCTTTAAGTCCTTTCTGTGTCCTGCTAGCTAGTTCTTGACTGACCATGTTATAGAAACCTCTCTTCCCTCTCGCCTGAGATAACAGGACCTAACTCTGTGAAGATATCAACCCCACTCAGCGAGGTTGCTCCCAAAAACATCAAAATTGACAAGGCTTACATTGTAAGCTGTACCAACTCAAGGAGCTCTGACCTAAGGGCTGTAGCCAAAGTCTTTCGGGATGCTGCCAAGGCCAGTGGCAGTGGGAAGATCCCTAAAATCGCGCCCCATGTCCAGCTCTATATCGCAGCAGCTTCAACCAATAAGCAGAAGATCGCCGAGAAGGAAGGGAGCTGGCAAACATTACTTGATGCTGAGGCGATTGCTCGCAAGCTGCCTGCGGTCCTTGCATCGGGCTCGGGCAAGGCTTGTTGGAGGATGGCGATGTCGGAATCTCGGCCTCAAACCGCAACGTCAAGGGCAGGATGGGCTCAAGACGTCAGTTCTCTCCCTGTGCGTGAAGATGGTTGCTAGGAGATTGACCGATTGTGTTACTAGTTGCTCAAGCGTACCTTGCCAGTCCTGAGGTGGCGACAACCTTGATGTGAGACCCCCACCGTCGGAATTATCTCCATGTGGCCTTTTATTCTGACATGGATGTTCTCCAGACCGACAATATATATGCAGCAAAATGGACATATCAGGATCATGTCACGAAAGAGGGCATGGCGGAGGCCTGCATGTCGAACTATGACCCCGAATTTGGCTCGGTCGCGAAGCCTCATGATATCCTTGTCTCGGGATATAACTTTGGCTGTGTAAGTTTTTGCCTGGGCCAACTTTATCGTACAAGGGGCTCTAATCTATTCTAGGGATCCTCACGAGAGCAAGCTGCGACAGCAATTCTAGCCAGGCAGATCCCGCTTGTCGTGGCTGGGAGCTTGTCTAGTATCTTTGTTCGCGATAGCATCAACAATGCGCTTTTGGGCTGGAAGTACCGCGACTTGTAGAGCGTCTTCGTACTGCTTTTCCCTTGTCGGAGAAGGTGCGAACACGGCGAACAGGCTGGACCCTAACGTGGGATAACTCTCGAAGCACCGTCAAAGTACAAGAAGGTAAGGATGGAGAATGTTGGGAGGGGAGGGTTGGCCAATTCCCAGAGAATCTACAAGAGATCATCGCCAAGGGGGGCTTGACAGAATGGGTCAAGCACGAGATTGCGAAGGTCGCTGTGTAGGATTGATGATCCAATCCTCGTCAAACATATACTTGGACAAGGAAAAATTCTTTCGTCTATGTGGCTCGATGGAAGATGACTCACAGGCTCTTACGAGTACAAGTGAAACCCCTGACGACGTTGTATGGCTGTTCGACCGCATCAATAGCCTGGAGCGTATTCCTAAGGGAGTAGCGGCTAGCTTGCACGCCGCACACGTATAAAGTAACGAATAAAAGAAAGTATATAATCCATTATCTCTAAGCTAGATATATATAGATTCTAAAACTACTACACCTACAGTACCTACCTAGAGTGCTGCACCATATAACCTCATCAATGGATTTCGTCGCACTGTAGACGTGCTAAGTGCTGGGTGGCGCCGCATCATACTTTAAGTCTTGGGCTCCACAAGGACGTACCCATGTGCCGGAAACCCATGTCAGTCTCATATAACACCTTCAATGTCGAATCCTCAAATGCCACACTTCTCTCTACGTAATCGACGGTATTTCCCTTCCATTATTCCATTAGTCAGAACGTCAAGTCTCTCATAACAGATGAGGCGAGAACAGTCACGCGACGTGTCGAAAGCTGTTGAAAAGTTGCCGCATCACTCTCCCACATCGGCGGGTATCAAGATCGCATCACGTCTCCGACTTTCCAATCTACATAGAAGCCAGCGCTGTCTATCCTGAAAGGCTAGAGACGGTGTAGTAAAGCCAGTCCGGACCTATGCCTCATGCAAGAGCTCCTCCTTCGTAATGTATTCGAGACAATTGAAGTGGGTGACGGTCGCTTGCGACTTTTAGATTCAAAAGAAGAGGAAGGAAAGGGCCGGTGATCGGCCGATGATAAAGTAGTCACAAGATGGCCATATCTAGTAAGTAGATGGCCGTTTTCTACGTTCTCTCCTTTTTGTTCTGTGAAGGAATGGATGATGCTGATTCGCAACAGAGATATATGACAAGAGCAACCGCAACCTGGCAAAACAAGGGTTTTTTAACCCCCCCCTTCTCCCAGTCAAACTTGGCCACCATATCAGCAATGAGGCCCAGCGGGAGTGATTATAATAGTATAGAGACCCGGTCAATAACGAGGCATGGCTGCTTCATAGCTCCTGTTCTGTCCTATCATACACACAGACGGTGCCTTGCCTTCCAGGTTGCCTACGGGCCATCACCCAGTCTTGCGAGCGAGCGAGCGCCGTAGGAGCCTTCCTGCCTCGGAAGACACAAAACAAGAGATAAAGAGATCACTATCGCGAAACAGGAAACACTATACCTTGTCTGAAGGCCTGGAGCAGACAAAGAGTCTACCTGTACCCAACTGAGTCTAGTAAAGTACTCTGAAGGGCTAGCTTCTATTATGTTATGAGCCAGTGGATATAATTTTGAACTAAGAGTTTGACGAGGTCAAGGACAAGGTCTCAAGGTGAGGTCGAGGTCGAGGTCGAGGTCAAGGCCGAGGTCGAGTCACAGGCCCTGTCACGGGACAATGACGACGCTGGACGTGCATAGATAGCAGCTCCCGCCGCAGCCAACCTTCACGACTCGGGACACTCAACGACTACGACAACGACGACGACAACAACGACACCTCGGCACGACGCACACAAAGCAACCAAAACTCGAACAGACCCGAACCGGCAGCCAAGATGTCTTCCATCATTGACCAGCCGAATCTAGCCCCAGGCGGTGGTAATCTTCTGCCGACCTCGACCCCGACCCCGACCTCGACCGCGACCTCAGCCTCGGCACAGAACCCGACTGACCGCCACCTACCCTTCAATGTCCAGCAGGTCATCAGACTGATTGAACAGCACCGCAGCGGCAAGCTGCAACCGTCCCAAGAGCTTGGCAATATCGTTTCTGTCCCGCTTACTCCCCAAGAGTTCACCTTGCTCTCACTTTATCTGTGGAAGGATCAGTCGCAGGCCAACTGCCTGATCCGTCCAAGCGATCCGAACAACAACAGTGTAAACGCCCAAGCGACTCCTCCAGCAGCTCCTTCAGTCAGTAGCAGCAGCCAGCCGCATGACACCGAGCTTGGCGCATATGTCTTGGACGAGCTCATCTATTCCTACAGCCCTCGCCAAAGTTGCTTCGAGATTCGCATCATGACCATTCTTCACGATGAAGTCGGCCACGCCCTTGCTGCCCTCATCCTCGATTCAGCGGCACGCGCTGCAAGCGGCCACTCCGCCGCCGCCGAGGACGTCATTCAGAAGCTTGAGGTGCGAAAGTCTCCGAACGCGGCGTCCTACCTGTGCCAGGCCCCCAACGATGAGGGCGGCGGCGACGGCTACACGACCAAGTTCTCCGACGGCATGATCGGCGTCAAGGGCAACCCGAATATCCAGAGCCTCAGCATCGAGGTCGACTACAGCAACAACAAGGGCCGTGACAAGATCAAAGGTGAGGATGGCCCCTTCGCGCATCCATCCATCCATCCATGCTATCTATCTATCTACTCTTTTGCGTCACTAACAAGGTCTGCCCCTTCTCAGAATTCATCGCGTACACCGTCCCCGTCGGCCACGCCCGCGCGGGCATTGTTCTCGACATCGCGTACCGCACGCCCTCCGCCCGTCTGTCCACGCGCGAGCCCCCCGAGACGGCGACGGCCTCCCTGTTCCGCAGAGAGGTGGCCAAAGGGACTTTCTTCCCCCGGGAGCACGCGGTCGTACCCGTTGAGCCCGGCAGGCATCTGCGCCTCCGCCTCGGCGACTTGAGCGCCGACATGCCGCCCGCGGCAGCCGACATCCCCGTCGTCATCGAGGGCAGCGAGATCACCGGCATCTTTGCCGACGCGGCGGCTATGCAGGCGCTCAGGGACCAGCAGAAGGCTCATCTGGAGACGGCTCTCGCTGAATCATTAGCCGCCGCCGCCGCCGCCCATGCGCCCGCAGCGTTGCGAGATCGAGAAGGCAATGTGGGGGGCCTCAACGATGTGGAGGACTCCAAGGATCCTGATGAGCACACTGCGAGATAGAGTCCATACCAGTTGAGGTGCCGCTGTCGTAGATCGGAGCCTGAGCCTGAGCCTGAGCCTAGGTCAGAGGGAGGGAGAGAAGCATGGAGGAGTGGCAATTGAGGAGGGCCAAGCAGACTGACTGGCTGGCTGGCTGGCTGCACAGATAAAGGACATGGCCATCATCGAAGCCTTGCAGTCGTACCAGAATGGAATGGAATGAAATAGGAGATAAAATTTTGCTCGTGAATTGCCGAGTATAGATTCTACAGGCTAGATATATGGATGTAGTCTTCCATAAGCCTGAATTGATTGATTGATTGACTGTAATATAAACAGGATAGGCTATCAACTATCAAGAAAGTCAAATATTACATATATTTAAAACGATAAGACTTAGTCTAAAGCTTTAGAGTAAAAGTTTGTATTTTAATAAAACTGTTATAGACTCGGCCAGGCAGAGTGGACCCCAGCCCTTGACCTATTACTCTGCCAGCCTATACCACCCTTAGACTATGTCCGTAGAACGCGACTACGATCTCTATCGTAGCTTGGTCAGCTATATCTTCGTCTACAACCTCCTGCTTACCAGCCTCTAGAAGACTATAGCGAGTCAATTGAATCTGATTTTGATCTGCTCGCCTTCGTCTACTGTCTGTAACCTACTATCGTGACATTATGTAGCTCCCCCTTAGGCGTCGGCGAGATGTCTATCCGATTATAATTATCTATTCTTATCGACTCGACCGACAAGTTAATCAGTCATCTAAGAGAGCACCTTAAACAATAGATACTCTATATTCGGGAATCCTACTATGAGAACCAATCGCTCTATAACTAGAACCTCCGTCAGTCAGCCTAGATTAAGATATACTTATCCGACCGGGAGAGATTCTTAGTCGAAAGCGAACGAGTATGGTCCGGGCCCCTGCTGAGAACCCTATTGTCCGAAAGGGTTATAAGCTACCAAACCTTCTGAAGGGACCATAGAGCTTATAAGGAGCTAGGCTAAGGAGCGTTTAGAGAACACTTAGATAGGGCCCAAAGCTACCTCTATATATATAGTAAAGCTATCATTCCTACTATAAGCGTAGGAAGGGTAAGCTATAGTCGTAGTTGGCATCTTAAGCCTAGCTTAGGAGGTAATTGATTGGTGACCCCCTCCTGTCTCTCACCTTACACTGTGATCCCTGATCACCCAGTCTTATCATAATGAGACTTGTCTTCGACTCTAATTAGAAAATGAAGGGCGCGATTTGAGGAGGTCCCGCGCTTCGGCGTGTAGCCTTCCCGCAATGTCTTCTCATACTGTGTGTCAAGAACACGGGTATGGTCATGAAAGCCCTAAGTGCTTCACTCCAGGCTTTCTCATCATTATTCTACTCCTTGCTAGGTTGGTCATAATCACCGCAAAGGTTGAAGCTGTAAATTGCGTCGGTAGGTGCAGTGGTCCATCCACTTGGTATTATCGAGGTATGCTGTCGTCATTAGTCTTCTTTTCAGTATTCATATCCCTTCTAAATATCCATTCTTGAGAATGCTGCGACAAGTTGTGGTAGTGTTGAGCTCGCTGATTTATGTTTGCCACCGCTGTCGTCTTCATCACTGTTGGCATTGAATATCACATGGCGAATCCCGTGCTCTGATCAGAGCGGATGGGCTGGCTTAAAATGAAGAGGAAGTCTTCCGCCGAGTTTGAGCTTTGGAATGCTCTTTTGCATCGACCGTAGTAGGCTATGGACTGACGTGCCTTGCAAGGTCTCCCGAAAAGGACGGGAAGTAGTCCATACAGGGACAGCCCCTTCATGTGCTCACCAGGGACCACAGAGATCGTTATGACGCTATCTGGTCAGTGACAGGGTTACTATACCATTATACGACTTCTGCATTTAGTGTCAGCAATGAGGGTTGAGTAGAGAGCCTGGTCTCAGTCTTAGGTCTAGTAGAGAGCTAGGCATTAAGTGATAAACACTTTGGGGATAGCATAAGGTGCTCGAGCTGGGCCCCGGGGGTACTACTTCGTGCTCGGTGTTTAATAAATTATATATTGATGTACGGCATCGTGGGGTGATCCGTCGTAGATTCTCCTCAGTGCCAGTGTCTGTGCCAAAGCGGGCAGCTGTGGCGAGGAAATACCTTTTCGCGAGTCCCAATCCGAAGCTATGAAGGTCCGGGTCAGGATCCTGGCCGAGGAGAATCTGCAGCTGCGAAGCGCTCTTCAAAATTCGCTGAGGAGATTTCTTCCTTCTGAAGACGACAGATTCGAAGGAGCTATGATTGAGGGGCGAGAGTTTACAGGCTAGCTTGAGGGACAGGCAGATAAGCATTCGAAAAACGTTGAGGACATTTGCAAGAGCTGCCCATCTTACACGTTTGAAATGACGGTAGTTATGATAGTCATGATGGTGTTATATTTGTTGCACGACACAACATGATATTGACTTGGCATAGCATTAACTTCACAATAGTTTCTCTCTGACCAATTGCCAAACTAACTTACACCTGATACCCTTGACTTGATCAAAAGGGTCCATGCTGACAAGGGACTACCCCAGTGCCTGCCTTGCATCCCCTCCATGCCATCCCAAAAGCAATGGCTCGAGGCGTCACCTGCACTTTGTTGGTCGATCCTAGAAGTCATGAGATTGGTGACTTATTCAGGCGTAGCAAGCCGAGACTGTCTTCTTAAAGTCATAGGAGCTGCCAGCCTGGCAGCGCAGTCGACAGGGGTACGGGTGCTATTCGTTCTAGTCGCACTTTTGCCACTGCACCTATCAAGGAGGAAGCTTCAACATCCAAGGTACAGTGTTATCGGTGCGTGCAATGCATATAGATTTGTGAGAATGGCACAGGTGGCTGTCGGACAGACGGGACAAATGATCACAAATGATCACAATTGATCGCAACGACCTGTTTGTGCTAGAGCTGCAGGTCGGACGAAATTGCTGCTGGCTATCTAACATCAACGCCGTCAGTTCCTCTTCCCTAATACTTTGGCCATCTCTCTCCTTGTGAACTTGATTGTTTCTTCGGAGAAACTTGAGGTAATCTCACTTATGTTGATCCTCCAGCCCTGTAAGTCGATCGCCTTCATCGCTGAGACAAGACAAAAGATTACCCCTGGCATCATTTCCCAACCTTACACCGGTGGAGCGGAGAACTACTGCGTAGTACACTATGGTACAGTACCACTTCTCCAAGTCCCTGTGCTGCGTTTGCCCTTGGGGCTTGATATAATACTTAGATATGTTGGCTTGAATAAGGCCAAGGTTGGGAACGGGGCCGGTCTAGCCATGCATCTTGATGCTCCAGTGAGGCCAAGGTGTTGAATGTTAGATTTATGCCTGCCCGTCATTGACCTAGAAGTAAGTGGTGGCAACATTGGGACGTGAGTAATATGTAATGCGGATCTAGAGTCATCACGATAATGAAATCAGGCAAGGGAGCCAGGAACAAGGATCCTCTTTGGCTTCCTTGAGGCTTGCCGTTGAAAGTTCCATCAACTACTCACTATACCTGGACCTGCAGCTCTAGGACGGGCGAACAAAGCGCTTATAACACCAGCTCATTTCCCATCCTCGGCAAAGAGATCAGCCCAACCAGGATCAGAGGACACGAGAGCCGACAACATGAGCAAGAAAGAGAGCCGTGGGCCGGGGAATAACGAGATGGACCTAGGCAATGTCAACGACATTACTCGAAAAAAGAACAGTCAAACCCCCGATGACCTCCAAGCGACACCGCGCCCGCCTCGACGCTCCCCAAGATTGCCATCAAATACCTCTCCTTCTCGACCACTCCTTTCCAAGCCCTTCGATCGTTGGGACATATCAGCTACTTAAGGGGCTACGAGCACTTAGGGACCGGGTAGATACGGTATATAAGAAGTAGTGGCAGGAAATACTGAGTGAGGTTTCTTAGTTGATGGTGCAAGTACATAAGGAAATCTAGTAAGCATAGTTACTACAATCATATATATAGTTGTTGACAACTGCTGTCATCTCATGCCTATTGACGCATTATCATCTCTGACCATCCCCAGCAAAGTCAGCAGAGAATAGCAGCATTAAAAGTCCGGTTTAAAGTAAGCCTTATCAAAGGTACCCTCCCAGATATCGAGAAGATCGAGTAATCGATAATCAATCAACGATTAATTATGTCGGCATCGTCCGCATCGTTCCCTGTCCAGCACATCTCGATCGACACATGCGCCTCATCGCCATCATTGCCCTCGGAGACGATGTCCCTCTCCTTCTCATGACCTTTACTTTAGCCCTCATGATCATCAGAGCAGACACAATGGTGATACCCATGGCTGTGGCCTGAGGCATGTATCATTACTAGAGCTGATAAGATACGCACTTCCCGGAGTGTGTACTGGGGGTTGCCGGCCTCATATAACATCCTGTCACTGAGGCGAGTGGCTCCCTCTGCATGTGCTTTCCCTAGCTGCAGAGCATCTTATTCGTGCTACCTACGGCGAGCAGAAACTCACGGGCACCAGCCAGCTCCTCGGCACTCAGACTCGGGGCTGATAGCGATTCGCCTCTACTATCCTAGTGCGAGTCCGAGTCCACGTCCAACTCCGATGACAACGGCTTGCTAGCAAACCTGGCGCTTCGGCCGGCTAAACCGGTCGCTTGACTGATGCTGCCCCTGCTGGTCGACTGCCATCCGGCTCTCCTTAGCTGCTTGTTTTTCACATCTGGGGACCTAGTGCTTGACGAAAAGCATCCGCCAAGCCACCGAGAAATCCAAGGCCGAGGACCAGGAGGACCGGATCGCGCAGATCTAGGAGGGCCAGCCGCTAGTTGGCCATCCGCTTGGACATGGTGTCAATGGGCCCTTGTCTTTGGTTGAGGCTGGCGAGGTGGTCGGCGGCGATGCGGGCCGCACCTGGCCGGTCCTCGATGGCCTCGCGGGAGGGCTTGCTGTTCATCGGCCGCGGCTGATTCAAGAACTTGCAGGCCGATTGGGTATCGAAGTCGGCGCCGGTGCGCCAGACATTGAACAAGGCCTGGATGCCTATACCGACGGTGGCCAGCTCGGAGTTGGCTGCGGGGAGGATCGGGTTGCCGACTGAAGGCGTGGTGGTATTATGCGTAGTCCCAGTTGCACTCGTAGCCTTAGTCGGCCTCATAGCCTCCTGCCCATCCTTATCTGTGATGCTGCCGCTCTTCTTGCCAGAGCTGGCTAAGCTGACATCGGAGGTTGTGCGTGAATCTGAGCAAAGGTGCGGCGCAGCGCAGTACCATGGCTCCGTGTTGTGATCGGGCCTGCTAAAATTGATTACAGGTGGGCAAAGACTCTTGGTGGCTTGCGCGATAGACCATCTGGTGTCCCTTCTCTCCTCAGCCAGGCCGACATAGTGACTGTCAAGCATACGAGCAACACAAGGAGGACGTATATCTAAGTATAACTTTGGCAATAATAATAATAAATCTCATAGGAGCTGGTTGGAATGGCCTGGCTTACATATAGGTATACTTGGAGGAGGTTGCCACTGCTTCCTCGATAGATGGAAGGCAGGTAGGTCTTCGTCTAATCTTGTTCACGACAAGCACAAACGAAAAGTCACATGGCCTTCTGTTATATCACTCCTTCCTTTCTTCCGAATATCATGAAGTAGTATATCAACAAGCACAAGCATTAG
This sequence comes from Phaeoacremonium minimum UCRPA7, assembly GCF_000392275.1. Classification (NCBI taxonomy): domain Eukaryota; kingdom Fungi; phylum Ascomycota; class Sordariomycetes; order Togniniales; family Togniniaceae; genus Phaeoacremonium; species Phaeoacremonium minimum. The sequence goes on along the minus strand of NW_006921281.1, from coordinate 39,029 downwards.
TCAAGCCAAATCTAGACTACACCTAGGTAGGCTATATAACAATGGTGTAGGACGCAAGGAACAGCACAGCACAGCGCCATTTCGCCATGTCCGACCACTCGGCCGGATCCGAAGTCCGGCCTTCAGAGATACCATCTGTTGTTCGATAGTCGTATCAGATTTCGCAAGCCTGTGGTATCCTAATTGTACAAATTCCATCCACCATCCCTCAGAAGCTAACCTTCCCTCTGTCGTCAACGTCTGCCTCCATGATCATAGACAACCAATCAATTCCTCAATTCACAGCCATATATCACCCGACATCAACATCTAGAGCCACTCAACCTTACCCGTAACATTAGTACGAGCATCAGCACCAGCCTCTGCACCTTGTCCAGCAGTTCTATGCCCGCAAAGGTCTGCAACCCGGCGGCCGACGTGCTCAAGCATCTCCTCCATAGGCAGCACGAAGGTGAGGCACGACGGCACGCCCAGCTGGCCGCCGGCTGCCGTCAGCATGCCGACTGCCACGCCGTCATCATCCACGACCGCCGCGCCTGAGTCCCCACGCCCCGAGAAGCCGCTGCTCTTGTCTGGCGCGTCCGTCACCGCCCACGCCTTGGTCTCGACCGCCACCCCGCCGTGGTATGTGACCGCCACGACGCGCAGTTCGTGCAGCCGTCCTGCTGTCGTGCCCGTTGTGCGGCCGATCTTGTAGACATTGACAGGACGCTGGCCGAGCACTTCCTTGAGCTTGGAGGTTGAGTGGGATGTGCAGTCGACATTGCTCCGGTCGATGCTGGGGGGTGTGATGTAGTCCTTGCGAGCGAAGACGGGGAAGACCTGTTTGATTCACAGGAATTAGCTGGGTCAGGCAAAATGTACAACTATGATGATTGGGGGCAGATTTGTCAGAATGAATGCAGATAGGGCAACTATCAGCAAATGGAGGAAAGGATAGAGATGGAACTGGTCATGGCAACGGGTGAGTGGAGTGGTTATTAATTTGATGAACTCACATTGTCAACTCCTTCCAGGTCTGTAAATCGACCCGGATTGAGCGTGAGGAGCGCCCAATCAGGAACAAAACCCTCTTTAGTCTTATCGCGAAGTCCAGAAGACAGCAGAACCGTACCCAGGCGTCGCCGGTGGCTAGATGCTGTATCGTGTGCATCATCCAGAGTTTGGAGTTTGTCTTTCAGCGTGTGGATGCGCCTTTGCCACATGGCCATGTTTTCCTCTTGCTGCTTCGTAAACGGTAAGCCACTGTATTGTTCCGCAAGTTCCTTCTTGTCCTGCAGAGCCGTGTTGTAGCGCCTCGCTTCGATGAGCTGCTCATCCAGCCATTGTCTCCATCTTGCCTGGTCAGCTGGAGATGGGCTCTCCACGACAAGTGGTTCGGCCGACATCGAGATGGGGTCTTCGGGTGTTCCTACGAAGGAAGCAGTCTTTAATACCAGGTGCTTGCATGATGAAGGAGGGATGGAAGTGTGCGTGAACCTACTATCTGATGAGAAGCCGTGGTGACACGTCAAACCGTACTTATGACCATCGATCTTGATATAGCCGCATAATGTAGCCGTGCTGTCTGTCGCTCTAGTAGTGCCAATACTACGCCCGATGGCGGGGTTGGGTCCAAAGTCATGTTCGAAATCGTTCTTGGGGTGCCACCCGGCGGCGGCTTCAGTTCCGGAGGGGTGAGAAGGATCGTCATTGTCGCTGCAAGGAGTCGCTACAAACTGGGCAATCTCGACTGCGATGTCGACGAGGCCACGACTACAAAACAGACATATTAGTTCCATTCCAGTTGAGGGATTCGATCCAGTTGTGTCGGTGAGTCCAATTGGACAAGATGAAGTATACCGTCGGAGAAGGGGAGGAGGGAAACGGCGAGGAGGGAAGGCAAGGAAAGGAACACCGAGAGCAAGTAGTCCAACAAGTACTTACCTCACAAAGATCTCCTGGCAGCGGGCTGCCAGTTCAGTAGCGACGCAGACATCGTCAAAAATAGCATCTTTGCGAACGACGACAAGGTAGGTCAGCAGCCGCTCATGGGGGTCGGCAGCATTGGACCAGCCGATGCGGAAGGGGCCGGCGAAGTTCCAGCGGTCACCAAGGCGAGCGCGCACCTCGACCAGAAGCCGGTGTTCCAGTCCACCATCACCACCACTGCCGCCGCCATCTGTGCCCTCCTAGTGGCGCAAGACGGGATGCTGGTGTCCGATGCTGGCCAGAACTTTGATGTCGGGGGTGTTCTCGATGGAGCGGCTAGTAGTGCTGATGTTTGTGCCGGTGACCGCAGCGGAAGTGCGCGCAAGGAGCTTGAGATTGAGGCCAGGGTAGTAAGAGGAGGAGGACGAGGACGAGTGCGCAGTAGTGGTAGACGGTGGCATGGCAGCACCCACGCTGTTGTTACTGGCCTGGTTGCCATCGGCGGCGGCATCATTCACAAAGTGGTCGCCTTCGCTGTTGTTGCCAAGGACTGTCGAAACAGCACCAGTGCTGCTGCCGCTGGTGGCGGGGCTGCTGCCAGAGTGGCATGCGTCTCGCTCATTGTGCTGCTGATGGTGATCGCGATGCATAGTAGGCAGTGATGCTCTGATTTTGTTGAAGCTCTGATGATTCTAATGAAGATTGCGATGGCGATGACAACGGGGAGAAGGATCAAAAGCAGGGGGCACAAGCAAAAGGCAATCAGCAGCCTCCAGCAGCGACATGACTGTCTCTATTTTGAGGCTGAGGCTGAGGCTGAGGCTGAAGCTGTTGCTCCCAGAGTGCTGAGGTGTCATGGTCCGTGCGCGCGCTAAGACGAAAGATGCCTTGCGCTAGCACAAAGGTGGGCAAAGCGTGCACTCCCTAGCCCTGAAGCTCTGGAGAAAGTACTGAGTGTGAATAAGGGCAAAGAAATGACGGCTGACAGTACTGAAACTTCGGCCAGAGAGATGGGTTAAGAGTGGGAAAAAAATAAAATCGAATGAGCCTTGAAAATCTAGGGGAAACAAAAATAACTCCTAGCTTCTGATGCCCTACATTGACCACGTGCACCCAAGTCCGGACATTTCCAAGGTTCCCCCACGCTCCGCTCTGGCTCTGGAGAGGTGACCCTAAAGATTTAAGGTCAGTGGGTTTTGCCCCAAATGGTGTAAGCGGCATCGCGGCCAACTGCTCCTCCCATCTCGCTCTCGCCAATGCACTGAGGCACTGAGCACGAGAGACTGCAGGCTGCGGGTTGGTAACGGGCAACCATGGATATGAAGATTAATAAATTGACCCACAATTTACTCCTTTTGTATGCGTAAAATATATACAGGAAATATCAGTTGAGCAATATAAAGATTGGTTGGACCTTTGATCAAGTTCGATTGGATTGTATTGTGGAGAGACTTTGCCCCAGCCCAGCCTCCCTCGTCGATTGTCAGGCGGCGCGCAGTTGACATTTCAGATGGTCTCTTTCGTCCACTTGATCTTCTCCTGCCTGCTGTATTTCTCTTTCCTTTCTTTTCTCAATGAATTCTCATTCCCCTGAACTTGGCTTAATGAACGGGCTCCTGGTATTACCACTCCTGTTTTGTACTGCGCTCAGTGCGCGCGGAATTGCATTTGTGTCGTCATGTTCTGGAATATGGAATCGCTCGATTGAAGGGGATAGACCGTGGTGTTTCTTGTCCTCCCCTTGCGTTCTTTAGCGATGGAATTGATGAAGTCCTAGTGGGTTTCCTACGAAACCAACAGCTGCTTTGATAGTCTGTCTCATCTCACATGCTAAGGGCTTCTCCTTGTTGGGAATCGAAGAAGAACAGATGTTCTATAGGTGGTAATTAGATGAGGAACGGCCCCATAATGCGGGATCATACTGGCACTCAGACGGCTTGGTCATACCATGTTGCAAGGACTCTGGCCCCGAAGGGGTAATTATCGTCTTTAATGCAAACTCACCATGCGTACGATGCGCCCACTTCATGAACATGATAAGGTGCGTCCACGTCAAAGTCGAGCAGATCGAATAAGCCATTGCTCGATGATTTACTGTGAGACGCAACGCAATGGTGTGCGCTGGATTTGTTTGTTTGTTGGGTGTTCATCGATCGCGCAATATAACCCTAATGGCCTGGACCACGTTGTTGAACTGTGAAAAGCTATATCTCACGTCTTTAAACCCCCCTGGAAGCCGTCAAAGTCTACTGCTACACAATCAACTTTCAAGGATGTCATCTCTCAGCCTCCATTTACTGTATTTCACCCTGCTCTAACTGTGCATCCCCTGTGTCGAGAATCTGAAATGTATGATAGGCAGGATGCAGTTGACGGTAGTCGGGACAGAAGCACATGTCTTCGACACAGTCCTCGCCTCACATCTATAATGAACATCGGAGAGTCAGATGTTGTCAGGCAAAGACCTAAGCACTTGGCGATGATATTGTAAACACTTGAGCCAGGCGATAGTCGTTGCTTATGTCCTGGGTCCAATATCAGAGCTGCCACCGCTACCTACTGTTAGGCATCACTCTGCACTCCGTCATCCTCGTCCGTCTCACTCCGATCAATTCCATTCATCCCCCACCTCCTTCATCAGAGTACGATCTAGGTGTAGGATCGTGGCATTGATAATGCAAATGGCACATCATTATAACAAACTTACAGAGTAAGCTCGCTTAAAGCTCACCCAGGCATGCTGCTTTTGGAAATCTAGGAGAGCCACTTTGGGTGAGCGGAGCCCCAAATGGTGCCGCAGTGGGTGACCTGGATGATCCAGGTGATTTTGGATGAGCTATCGACACCATAGCTAGCGTATGTATGCTGGCATATATGCTATGATGTTTTATTGAAACTGTAGAACCTTTTATTATATAAATGGCTGATGCTTCTCGTTCGTCTTCCGATTTGAAAAGCCTCCACCTAACTCTATATCAATCTCGATCTTTGACTCTCCATGTCCTTTCGTATACTACTCATTCGCAGATATAATAATGAATGACCAAAGGCGACTGGAAATGTTAGTCAGAAAACAGCATAAAGCTATCAATAAAGCTAAACAGCAAGGCTATCAATATAGCCTTTATAGGTGCTGGCTAGGACCCAATCGTTATGATCAAATACTATCTTACGATATTGTCATAATGAGTTATACCCTTCAAAAGCTCTTATCACTCTTATTAAGGCTATTATTAATCGATAAACAAGGTTATTTGTAGCTTAAGACACTGCAGACTACCAATGAACCGGCTTAGCTAGCCTTAGGAAAGAACCACAGGTTTCTGATAGAAAGCCCAAGCCCGCCAGAGTCGTAGGCCTGTTGGAGAATTGTCAGGTATCACGGACCATAATATCATAGTCGGGCCACGTCTCACGAGGGCTATTCCAACATAAGCCTGTAAAGAATCTGGAGTACTTACTCCGTTCAATAAGAACAGAAGATAGAGCCTCACAGGAGTAGCGACCACCGCTGAGGTCGCCGAGGTCGCCGGTAGAGGTCGCCGGTTAAACTCGCCAGTCGAGGCCACCGATATTGTCAGAGTCACATAGATCTCAAGCCCAGTGATTTCCAGGTAACTTTATCAAACCCTAAGGCTAAGCTCCAGTCTGAGAGCAGCATGACTGTTCGTATAGGAAGAATGAGTCAGGCACTATTGAAAAGCCTAGGGAGGAAACAGAAGTTCTTCAAGCAGAAACAGATCGAGGAGAGGAATTAAGGTAGCAGGCAAGAAGGCACAAACGATAGTCAACAAGCATGGAAATAGGAGGGGAGAGGGATACTTCTAGAAAGTTAAAAAGCGGCGCCCCTTCTTGGCGTGCTTTTTGCTTGGCAAAAAGCGGTCAAAATCGACAGCGAATTCGCAAGTGACTGACATTACAGACAGATGAGAGCCGGTAGGAGGATCATCAGTATTCTCCAGTATAGAAGTCTAGTATTCATAGTTTTGATTAAGTAAAATTTTTAATTGAGCAACTGTGGCGGAGTGGTCTAACGCGTTAGTTTTAAGCACTAATAACCGGAAGGTTGCGCAAGTTCGAACCTTGCCAGTTGCATTTTTTTTTTTTTTTTTTGCTTCATGCAAGTCTGTCAAGCACCATGACTTTCTAGAAGACGAAGGGGAAAAAAAGGGGATAACCTTAGCAATGATCCACAAATGTGCAAATACGACTGTGAGTTTTTCTACTAGCTATGGTCATACATGGAAATCATTGCAATACTTTGATATTATACCTGTCGGTTGCAAGGCCTTGGTTCTATTTTTGGTTTTGCGGTAAGTTCAACTGGGGTGGCAGATTAAGGCTCCCACACAGCGCCAACAGTCAACACACCCGCTGCACACCCACTGCACAGGTTTAAGCAGCAGCAGTGCCGGCCCACCCACGAAAAAGGAAATGAGTGAGGGCAAGATTCGGGGAGTATTTTAATCTGCAGTAGAGGCTTGGCTGCTTTGGGAAGCAGCTTCTGGGCCTCCTCGGGCCATGTTAATGGTAGAGTAGTCTCGAATTCAGCTAACGTAGGGAGCCCAGCCTTCAAGAGTGCCAAATCGATCGACTTGTCGAAGGCTAAGTCTGCGGCCAGGAGGTCGTGGAAAGATATTGCGAGAGACTCTGGAAGACGCTTTCGGGTACTGTATGTTGGCTGCGAATAGCTTCGGCAGGGCCGTTGAGAATAACGTGTTCGTTCTAGTAGATCAGACGAACGGACGATATAATAGTATTCATACCTTCACCCGACGCTGAGCAATTGTCCTGATACCTCGGCCTGGGAGTATCCCGAGGCCAGTTACGTTTCGAAGCACTCCTATATGCTCGGCCCACGAAAGAAGAGTCTCTAGTCCATCCATTACAATAGAGTCTATCGGCGCATAGAGATTAGGGCAAGACTATAAATATAAAGATCATAAAACGAAGGCAACAGTCTCACGAAGCCTACAAAATTTGTATTACCGCTAAGCTAGCCTACAACGGGCTCGAAACAGAGCGAAGTGGGGCGGAACGGGTTAACACCCGGGAGGCGTCAAAGCTTATTGACCACATTACAACGGGAACGTAACTTTCAGAGATCGTATACATTCAACGACTGAGACCGCATGTATGGCAGAACATTTATTGTCTATCGCTCGCCCTACCATAATCCAGATTTCATTTAACATAGCTAAGAGAAAGCCAATTTTAACTCTACTCAACATAAAAGAGGAAATAGGCTACAAAGTTGATACACCAACTGATCCGAATGAAAACACGAATCGCTTCTACTCCAACCTCAAACATATTTCCATTAGTGTATATGAACGGACGAAAAAGGAGTACAAAGCCTTCGTAAACAGGCGAAACCGCAAGACCATATTCAAGTCCCAACTAGATTTCTTCCCAGGCTAAGTAAGAGAAAGGTAAGACCAATACGAATCTTATTTCGTTAGCTAAAGTTAACGTAGTACCTACAGAAAGTTGACTACGATAAGGACACTGTCATACTCGCCCATAATACAAATGTTAGACTATACAGATTTCTCGTAGACATTTGTTATAGGTTCGGACTCAACTTGTCGCTTCTCTTCTTTGAAAATAAAACAGCTTGATTCATGTCTATTGTAAAGGTATTTGCTAGTTATGTCTTACTGGAAACTTAAGAATGACGATTATATAACTAGTTACAAACCCACACTATTCAAAGCACCCAGCCCCCAACATTCTTCAGTCTTCCCTCGAATATCCAGGAAAAAATTTTACATCTTCACACTTCCTAAAGGTAAATGGATTATCAAGGATGTCGAGACTTTCGAACAAGACAATCAAAAGCATAAACGACCCTAGCGGTTTCTATTATCCACTCAGCAAGGGTATGACAGTCCTTAAAGTTAACGGACAGATACGACAAAAGGCTCCACCAGTCGTATACCGTAGGACAAACTTTCACTTAGATAACATAGACGATATCATAAAGCTGCTAGTTGCTATCGGCCAGATTAGGCACGATAATATCGAGTCACTCCAGTTTACTTAGCAAAGCAAAGCCGATACTAAATACAAATAAGATACCGCTCCCGATTATAAGGATCACCACCTAACACTCCCCATCCTTCACATTTTGGATTGTATTCAGCTGCTAAAGCAGTATAGAAAGCTCAAACAATTGCACCTTTACTTCGAGAGCGAGTTGATCATGAATATACAACCTGATGCATTCATAGCTGATCCCGGCATTGAAGGGCTGTGCTCAATCAGAGGAATCACGACAGTTAAGATCTAAAATCTTAAGGATGTTAATCTAAAGCAATACTACCTTACCAAATCTATCAAGAAAAAGATAGAGAGCCCTAAAGAGAAAACATAAAAATCAAAGAATAAAGAGATTCAAATATATACTGCTAGGCTGCTAGCCACTTTAATCTCCTGCTACATACAAGCAATTGCCATCTATATTCTACTAAGGTGCCAATTTGCCACTCTATATATCATCTATTCAAGGTCCGGAAACGACTCGTCATCATGAACTTCGTCCTACGACACAGCAGAACTCGAATCGTCGTAGAAAAGACTGTCGATATTCAGAAGATTAAGAATGTTATCATCGACAGGGTGGCAGTAGCTAGATACTGTTTGAGCGCATTCTTTGGAGCATATTCGAAGGTCTCTTACGCAAATACTACATCGCTTAAGCAAGAATATAACATCCGCTCGCAAAATACCGTTGTATAAGTTGCTAATCTCCTTCCATATCGCATCCCATCCTGCGTGGCCGATGCTAGTATGAACCAGCTCCACTACATCCAGAATGTTGTCCTCAGTAATCACTTTCCAGTCCTTCTCTCCATCCTTTTTCGTAATAGCCACTAACATTTGTCCGTTTGCATCTAATGCGAAGGTCTTTCGGACATAGTTGCGTCGACTGAACTCTTTCTGCGACGATGGCGGTATACGTTAATCAGTTAACCAGTCGATCAGGTTTTGCCTTTCAGCCTAAGATACCCAACGACTGTTTGGGTTATCCTATACAAATTGGAGAAAAGCTATTCTGATACTCGACGCAAAGAGATCACCAGCAGAATCGTCAGTCATATTATAAACATTTCGTTTGTCATATCGAGTCACATAAGACAGATCCTAAGCGTACGCACATAGTCGAAGGCCTCGATTTCAGGCATACACACTGAATCGACTCGATTCCAGGCATACTCTTACCATCAAGAGTGCTATCTTTTGCTTGGTCGAGTCTTCAGATCCTGGTAATGCCCTAGGTGGAAACAACTTTGCTATATCACTTCTTCCATAATTCTAAAAGCTCATTAGTAACAGTTCGGAAAGTTGCTCCCTACCAATATAACGTCTACTAAATTACACATCGAAGCAACGTTAAATAGCACATTTAATATCGCCACAATATAAAAGACTATTGTCAACGACTATAAAAGGATCACAAGTATCCAGATTCAACCATTAGCAACCGTTAACGATATTAGTAGAGTCATATCAGAAATCAATAAAGATAAGACAAGATTCAAGCACCATCGACATGATAGCTCTAAATTGGATAAGTTTAGAAGTCTTATATGCTAGAGCCTTACTCCCATAAAGGTATTGAGTAATATAGTTGCCTAGACAATTAAAACCGTAAGGGGTCAGATATATCTTCACATTAAAGTCAACCTAATTCATGCTCAATATAGACGTTTCCTCCAAGTAAGGCAATCTTTGTCATAGTCCAACATATTATCAGTATATGACGAATCCATACATTTTTACTATATCGTTATTGATAGAAAGCTAGACTGTAAATACTGTATCAGCAGATTATGACAAGATTGTAGAATTCTTTGAAGATTTGAATTCGTATCTTAGATGATTGAAGGTTTTAGAACATCAAGTTCTAAATATACCAAAGCTAAAGGTTGCCTTAACAAAGGTCTTTACGTCAGTCTTAATCCTTTATGCTATTTGCACAAAACATATGCAGACGAAACGAACTGATAATATAACATCGATTCATTCTCAACCCTGACTTTTCAGACTATTACGATTGATTTTGTTCCGCTTGTTAGAATATATATAAATGCTAACAACATCTCTTAATCAAGGCTTTTCGAAGCCTTATATCCAGCGAAGATGCCGAACTAAAAAACGCATACGAACACTTCCACAAAATGATTCAACGAGAACAAGATACAGTCAGCATTATCACATTTGTTAGAGTAGAGCAGCTTAAACTTAATACTAGTTCTATACATAAAGACATTAGACAAAGCCTAGTAGCAATTAAGCAGCTAAGTATTAAAACTAGTATAATACATACACATACCAAAAAAAGTCTAGCCATCGCAGAACATATAAATGACAACCTTAAGTTTATGCTGGCTGAAAAAAGTCAATATTTCGAGAGTAAAAGCTTCGAATTGACAATACACGTTTCGGAAACTAAGGTATTTCACAGACTAAGAAGTCGCTAGCGAGTATGACCTTATTTTAACATGGTTATCATCGCTCGATTTTCATAAAAAACAGTAGGACACGTTCGCGAAACACCACGAAGGCACCGGGAAATGGCTGCTAGATTCCGATATATTCCAAAAATGGGTCAATAATGAAGGGCCTACAACTCTTTAGTGTCCTAGTATCCGTATACACACCTAGTCATTATGTTTATCCTTCAATACCAGCTAACTGATAAATAAGCTAGCGCCAGAAAGACTATTATAATATAAGTTCTTCATACCTAGCGTTCGCCATATGACTTAGTCTTGCTACTCACACTCACAATAGATCAACTGCTGTCAGTTACATTGAACATAATGCTGAAAAAGAACAAGTCTCAATTACATACGTATATTACGACTATAAAGATCCAAAGACAAAGTCTAAAGTCGGCATTTTATCCAGCATAACCTAGCAATTAGCCAAACAATATAATTCAATACCTTCCGAAGTGAAGGCATTCCGTAAGAAGTATATCGGCAGAAGAACTCATCCAAGCTTGAAAGAGTGTATCTCGCTTATTAGCGCCCTAGCAAAGCTTTTCGAAAGAACTTACATCTTTATTGATGCCCTGATAATATTTACTGGTTTATTTCGTCCAATTATACAGATTATTGACTTAAATTTCGCATGTCTTAGGACGAATGCCCGAAAGAAAACAGAGAGACATTTCTCCACATAGCGAAGAAACTAGAAAGTTCTATTCGTCTGTTGATCACCACCAGGCCTCACGTAGACGCCCAAGCAAGATTTCCAAGTTTGTCTCGAATCGATATTATAGCGCATAGATCAGATATTCAAACCTACTTAGAGTCCAAGATTGACACAAATTATAGAATAAGTCTCTTCATAGACAAAGATCCAAATTTAAAGGCTAATATTATCAAAAGTCTCCATATGCAAGCTGATAGCATATGAGTCTATCCCAAAGTTCCAATATTGAAACACATACGCCAATCCAAGCAAGAAAACCTGACATTGACACCAGGTTCCTACTTGCCCATCTTCAAATACTCCATCTCTACAGCCAATCAAGCGCTAAAGCCGTTCGAAAGTCTCTAAATACGCTATCAACAGGAGTATACACATTCTATAAAGAAGCCATAGAGAGAATCAAAGAACAAAGCGAACATAATAAGAATTTGGCGAGGACGACACTCACTTACATATTCTATGCTAGAAGGCCTCTCAACATTAACAAGCTAATCCATGCCATCAGTATCAGTATTAACACTGACGATAGCCCCATTAATAAAACTACGTTGCCTAAGACCGACATCCTCTTCAACACATCCGCCAGCCTAATTAAAGTTGATAAAGAAAGTGGCCACACAGGATTTGTCCATTATACATTGCAAAAGTACCTTGAAAAGCACTCCAAATTCCTCCTACCACATCCCAAAATCGAGATAGCCAAGCTATATCTCAAATATCTATCTTTGAAAGTCTTCACAAGCGAACCATATAGTAACAAGAAGAGTCTCAATCAACAGCTGCAGACATACTGTTTTCTTAATTACGCTTCACACCATTGAAGGCTTCATCTCATAGCGAATCAATCTCCTAACAAAATAAATATACTTCAAGCTTTTTTAAAGGATTCTAACAAGCTTACTTCCTCTATTTAGGTCTTATATATACCCCAATATCGGATAAAAACCTGGTACAACCGCTATCCAAAACAAGTTGCACCACTACATATTACAGCATACTAAGGTTTAGATAAGGCCATCGCTAGCCTCTTACAAAGAGTTTTTCATATCGATAGTCAGGATAGCCATAGAGCGACCGCTCTACAGTTGGCTGCCCAAAATGAGCACACTCGAGTAGCAGAGCTCCTCCTGGAGAGAGGGGCCAATGTTAACATAATCAATAAGAGAAGCGAAACTACACTAGCTTAGGCAGGCAAGAATAGCAACAAAGCTATTGTCAAGCTACTACTTCAGAAGGAAGCAAATCTACTAGCGAAAGACAAAGAAGGATGGACCGCACTCCACTAGGCGGTTATGAGAGGATACAATAAAGTAGTAAAAGTTCTATGCAGCTGCTACGCTGGTAGCGATACAAATGACTCGCAAAGACACAAGACACTCATTCTCGCGGCTAAGGCAGGAAAAATTGACAAGGTACAAATGCTCTTGGACAGCAGTACTGACAAAGACTGGAGAGACGATGAAGGTAGCACTGCACTAACCTTCGCAATGCCTTTAGGGCACGAGAAGACAGTACGCACTCTCCTAAATAATGGGGCGGACGTCAACGCTAAAATTAATTACTCGAACGTTTTACTACACTAGACAATCGCATATCCTACGATGACAAAGTTGCTTCTAGAAAATGGAGCCAAGGTTGACGCCAAGAATTACGAAAAGAAAACTCCTCTTCATTAGGCCGTCCAAGAAGGGCAAGCGAAAGTTTTGCAAATACTCGTTCAATTTAGTAGCGATGTCAATACAAAAGATGAATTTCGATTCACTTTACTTCACACGATAGCATTAAAGGACTATTACCCAATGGCACAGTTTTTGCTAAAGAATGGGACCAATCCTAATGAAAAGGATAAAGATGGATGGACGCCACTACACACAACAGTCCTGAAAAAGCACGATACCATAGTATATCTATTGGTAGAATAGGTTGAGAACAAACAACTAATAGTAGAGCAAATAGCCCTACAATTAAAAAACCCAGATACACCAGCATTATTAGACGAGATGGCTGACAAGAAGTCAATAGGGAGCAGCGTCGTTAGCAGTCTACAGTCTGCTGCTGACAGCGGATATGTTAAGAGAGTACTGGCGCTTTTGAAGGGTGGCGTGGATGTTGATGCCGAGGATAACATCGGGGGTTCCACAGCTTTGACTATAGCGGCATGGTTGTGTCTAAAGCACGTTGTACAGGTCATTTTGGAGAATGGAGCCGAGGTCAACAAACCCGACCAAAGTAGACGGACAGCTCTATAGCATACTATTGCTAATAATGATAGTGACTTGGTAGAATTATTAGTAGAGAGTAGTGCCGATATTAACATCAGGATTCACGGATAGACAGTATTACTCCTTACAGCGAAGAACGGAGACCTACAAACTGTAGATTACCTCGTACGATATAGAGCAAATGTTAATGCGAAGGATTATTATGGACGAGGAGCATTACATTAGGCTGCTCGATTTGACAAGAAGATTTTGGTACGCCTACTTATAGAAACAGGGGGTGATTCTAATGCTGCGGATCACTGGGGGAGTATGCCCTTGATATGGGCAGTCGAGAGTAGGCGGCATATAGTAATACAATTACTATTGGAGCTCGGCGCTGATGTCACATTGAGTGCACAGAACGGGTCTATAGCACTTCACACAGCGGCTTATGTTGGTGATGAAAAAGCTGTGTGCCAGTTATTGGCGAGTAGAGCTGAATATGATGTAAGAGCCCGAGGGGGGTTAACGGCACTTTATATCGGGGCATTCATAGGTTATTGGTCAGTTGTCAAAATCTTATTGCGGCAAGGTACAGACGTAAGTGAAAACGCTCAGTGGTTTGCTGAAGAATATAACGGCGGCGGATGTGATGGTACTCTTAGGGACGGTGTTGACGAATCTTTATCCAACAAGCTATGCTGGCTACTTCATATATAAGGGGTTGCTGACATCATAGAAGGGGAAGCCCAAAATAGCTTCAATATACAACAGCTAGCCGCTATCGATGGAAACGTTACGATAAAGCGGCTGATCAAGGCAGCACGAACAAATTTCAGAGGGTCCTGAATGATACTTAGTAGATGACCGTTCTTAGTATCAGTCTCATAATCAGTTTTGCTTCCATACCTACTTAGAAATCTAAAATGTATCTTGTATACTAACATAAGTGCTTACAACCGTTTCAAAGACTTCGTAGAACCGGCTGCAAATTACCTTATGAATGTCTTTCTTGTCTGCTAGCCAAGCTTATCGCAGCCATCGATGTGGGAAATTTGCTCAAGCATTTCCTCAATCTGTTTTGGAAGGTCCGTGTCGGCAGTCAAGCAGCTGATGACAATATGCGTAGATGCAAGCCAGGTTTCAGTACAGTGACAATTGAGACTTACAGTAAGCATGAATCAAGCTTACCGCTATCACACTTCTGACCACTCCGAAAACAGCTAAGGCAGTTGGTTCGAGACTCGCGGGTAGACTGGTCAGGTTTAGCGCTAGCTTGAATCTCTCGAGAGGAACATATATAGATTATAGATCTTTTTCACCCCTCAAAAAAAAAAACTCCTAAGTTACTTCCTTCCCAGTCTCTTCAAGGTTTCTAAGAAGCTCTTCGATGCTTTGGCTCTTCAGAATAGCAATGTCTATATCTTCCCCGAGACTGTCAACCGCCTCACGATAAGCTATACTCCACAGGTCTGAAGAAGCAAAAGCACAAGTTATATCATCACTGATAGTCGGGCGATCGGCAGGAATGTTCTGGTCAAGGTGGAGCTTCACCGTCACCAGTGTCGATCGTCTCTCCCGGGTCAATCTCTTGGTCGGAAGGCAGTGAGCTCGCAGTGGACATCGTATGTTGGGAGGCTGTACTAACCACTTGACTAGCACTACCTCGCTGGTAAGATGGAATACTCACTTGATTGCAAAAACAGATTCTTGTTGGGTGGTTTGAGGCAAAAACCGGCAGCTATTTTGCGGTAACCCTTCACTTCTGCCGTAGTGTCAAATCCTCTGCCATACATTCTTCCCTCTTTTCCATCTCGCTCTAATAAAGGCTTAACTTACAATAGAAATGCAAAGTCAACTTCCTAATAAATGCATTGAAAGGAGAGAAGCAAAATAATGCCACAGTCTGTAAACATAAGCCTAGCCCGCCGCTTTCAGACCTTAGACCATTCTAGTATAGAAAGGAATCCATCAAATTCGCAGAGACTTCAATCAATTAGCCAAATCTGATCTAACTCTAGTGTAAGGATACCGCCGCCAAGAAATCCCCATCGCGGGCTCGCAGATCTTTGGGGAAAGCGCCTGGAAGAGCTGCATCTTCTTCTCGGCGGAGCACTAGCCTGGTCCTACTGCAGTGCGCCGCAACAGGCCATTCGATCACGGACCGTAGCCAGAGCTCCAAAATGACTTTACGAGGGCGTCCGAACTCTAATGGCCTGGCATTTCCCCCGAAAACCTGACATGTCTGGCTGTGTGATCTGTCGTAGAACATGACGACTTCAGTCTCATTATCGATCTCGAACGGGCACTGGATTGTGGAGATGTTGCGGCCTTTCATTGTGACATCGCCACTACGGCCCACCGTTGCCGGGGTTCCATGACTCCCGAAATGGAGCGAGTATGCTCACTGTATACCTTTTCATTGAGTGTTTGGCTTCGCCGTGGTATTATTCGTATTTTCTTCAGTATTTACCACCGTGATTCATCCCGTATCGTGCGATGTGACCCATAAAGCCATCTTCTGTGTACTTATTCCTGATATGCATCGCTGGCTCCTTATTGTCTATGCACTTAGTGCAACAGAAGCCCCAATGGGCTGATCGACCTGACGAAGTGAAGTAGGGTGCTGAAATAATAGACATGTATCGTCGAGGTTCTCTCGTGGTGAGGTCTAGTTGCGGAAGTCCCTCATTGAATGTTTGAGTGTGAATTTCCGATGCTCTGTTGCGCAGGGACTGGCGGTCCAACAGCATGATCCTGTCCCTTGACAGATTGTTCCGCTCCGTGTAGCCTCCTGGGAGACTGAAGACAGGAGGTACACACTTCAATTCTCCCTTTGAAAGACCAGTGTGCTTAGTTGCAAGCGTGGCGGACACGGGGAAGTATAAGGGGTCTGTGGTGAAGCAAGAGTAGCAGACGCGTCTGCAAGTGATGAGCTAGAGATGACTACCGAAACGGTCGCAGGTTGCGCGGTTGGTGGTAGAGAGGGTCACGAACAAGGTCCTGCAATCAAAGTGCTTTGCGTCGATGCTGAGGATGGCGCGGAGGATGTCGGGGCAACGATTACAGACTGTTGAGTCCTGGCCTAACGAGTTGACAAGGACCATGGCCCTATGATCTACGCGCCGAAAGGCTATTAGGGACGGTAGATCCAGTGCCAAGAGAACCTCAGAGGCAAGTTCGGTAGGGAGCAGGTATAGCCTACCCGCTGGATGCTTTGGTCGGCCGTAGCGCCGTCCATTGTCGAGGGGACACCGAATTCCGAGGCGGGCATCGTCCAAGGTATGATCGACAATTCTCGATTTACGATAGCCGTATTTTTCGAGCTGATCTGGGGTGAGATACGTTGCATCCAGGATGGCGAATGGTAAACAATGGGAGATGGTGGAGGACCAGGAAACTGGTGGGTTTTAGGTTTTATCTTTGTCACTTATACCTCTTGTTACAACCAAAAGTCCGACCGCCCCAACAGCACCCCACCGTAGAGGGCAACTGATCACACGCATAAAGATAAGAGTCACTAGAGAATCAGTGAGCCAGCCAGTCAATAGTTCTATATAAGACCGCACTCATAGCCATAACCCTAGAGATGAGGAGGCTAGCTCCTCAGCTATCAACACAAGATTCCATACAAATTTCATTACATTGCATTGAGATCCCACCTATAACGGTCCTACTATATCCTATGTCCGATAGAGAATTGAAAGCAAGATTACTAATTACAGCTAAGACTACTGCTTGCTGATCGGTCTCCGACCGAATGGCGGTGAGGCATTATATATGTAGCTATAGAAGAGTCTATGCCCTCTGTTTAGGCGTAGGTCTACTGCTACAGCCACAGCAAGGAGGTGATATCCTTACATTTTCAATTCTATCTTAGCCTCTTGAGGGCTACTAGTCAACACGATAGATAGATTAAAGGAGCCTTGTTATAAACAAGAAATACATAGTCAACTAAAGTCTACTCAATTTTACTTACACAGTATGGTCTTCAAAATTCTTTGCAGCATCTATAATTTTAGGGTAATTTACCCTTAATATCGTAATGACTTGAAAGGTGGCTGCGGTGGTGATCGCGATCAGCATCGCAGACCACAGTCCAATGAGACCCCAATGCTTGATGAATGCAAATACTATTGCCAAAGGAATGGCAAGAATATTGTATGCGAAGAGACTAATTATACTCCCGGTCCGTTGAAGGCCTAGACCTCGCAGGATGCCACTAGTGATGATCGTACCAGCGTCGGCAATCTGGAACGCTGCCAGGACTGGAAGCACAGTTTTGAATAACGCTACGGCAGTGATCAGTAACCAAGGCTCTAAGGACGAGAATTGCAGACGAGCTTACCAACTGTTTCCGCATCATTGGTGAGAAGCCACCCCCATGTGTTCCGGACAAGGATCAAGAATATACTGTTGTTCAGTCCAAGTGCCAATGCCAGCATAATTGCCGTGATGGCTGAGACCCGAGCGGATCTGCTGCGACCAGCGCCGACAAGGTTGCCAATCCGGGTCGCCACTACAGCACTTGCCGAAAAGGGGATCTGGAATGTCAGGTTTGCCGTGGTTTGGATGATAGAATGCGCCGCAAGGTTGACTGTGCCGAGGTAGCTTGCAGCAACGGCCATGGCCTCGACCGCCCACCACTCCGAGCAAATCATAATCACTCCAGGGCCGGCAAGGCTGAGCAATGGCTTCCAGTTCGTCAAAGCCTTCGTGCTAAAGCCGCCGAAACATTGATATCCATCGATGAACCGCACGTACAGCGCCAGGAGTAGTGCCATGAGACTGAACGACATCGCTGTTGCAATGGGAGACCCCAGAAAGCCAATTCCAAATTTCGAAGACCAGACGAGGGTATAGTTGCTGCATGACAGACAAATCAGAAGCGTTCAACGAGAAGCAGAAGGGCTAAAACAAACCAGAATATGTTGAGAGGCGCGGTGATCAGGAGAACATATGTCGATGCGTGGAAGATATTCTGTGCTTGCTGGAACCGCTTAAGAGCCTCAAAGATGGCATAGCCTGGTGCGCCGAACCAGTAGATTTTCAAGAATGATCCAGATAAGCGGGCCAAATCGGGATCTTGGCGAAGCCACAACAGTATCGTTTCGGTGTTCAACCAGACAATGGAAATCGGGACAAAACAGATCAGCTCCAGCAGCAGACAGCGTTGCAGATGCAAGCCCAGCTCGTGCTTCTGGTCTCTGCCATAGGCCTGGGAACATAAGGTTTCCAAGGCGGTTGAGATTCCGGTGAATATCGTGAGTCCGGTAATCGTGGCAGTCATAGTTGCTAGAGAAGCAGCCGCCAGCTGCAGCCGACCGAGATGGCCGATGGAGAAGACACCAGCGAATTGCTCGGAGTACTGGAGGAAGAAGCTCAGCATCATGGGAAGCTGATCACAACTGAATTAGCAGTCATTCGCGTGGATTTTGCTGATCCCTCATGGGAGATGTTGTATTCTATACCATGGCTTTGACAAAGTACTTCAGCTCACTTAGGGGGATAGCGACCCCTTCGCCATTCTCACACTCCTCAGCATGGATGCGAGGTAGACAATTGCTTTCAGCATCTCGTTCCCGTCCTGTCGTTCCATAATTGACACTATCGCGTGCCAGTAATGGATCAGACATGTTTGCAGTGCGCACGGGGGGATATGGTCATGAACGCAAGTCGCCAGCTACAAGCGCTCGTGGGCGAAGACCGAATCCTTTACACCAACGGCGGGAGGAGGCATGCAATACAGTAACGAGGAGAGGGATGCAACGAAACTGATGCCGGCTGTTTGGAAGCACCTGAAAGGCGTGTCTCCACGGACTGACAGAATGAGTGTAAAGTTGCAACTGGGTCGTTTCCTTTTACAATGGCGACGTGCGACGTGGATAGAGCCGGAGGCAAACAGTGAGCGATAATACCACCGTACTGGTACAGCGATTAGTGCGTCGTATGAGGTGCCCCTGGGCTCGCGTCTGTCTAGGGCTGCACGGGTGGAGCGCATGGTTGCAGCATGTAGCCATGACTAAATGCCATCATTGTTGCCGCGAGAGCCATGAAGCTTGTGATCGGGGTACCGGCATCATGGATGGGTGAATGTTAGTTCGATATTCTTCAAGCTAAGAAAGCTAGTCTAGAACATGATCCGGGATTAATTCCCACTGCTAGCCCACTCTCCACTCTGATTGCGGTGGGGTAGCTGGCGCTTCGAGATAACGCTAGCTAGTCATTCCCGCCCAGTCTACTGCGGACCACCGGGGATATGCTCCAATTAGTCAAAGAATAAGATAACAAGGTTAGGGCAGGGCGGCGTTGTTCACCAATATGTGCCTCGACCAGATGCTAGATCACTTTGCATAGCGTGCCTCTTTCAGGGCTCGTTCGTGGTTTGAGCTTTCTTGCCTCGACTGTCGCCGGCTGCTTTTTCTCCTGAACAAATATCCTCCCGCAAAGCTGCGAGTCTACCAGACCACACCAGACCACACCAAGCCAGACCCGCATGATGGTTCGGTTCTTCCTGCTGTTGAAGCTCTCCAGCTTCGCGGGCTTCAGCATTGCCCATACCCTGCCTTCAAACCAAATTCCGCTGGTCTCAAACCAGGGTGACGAATATCACATTACCCCTTTCTATAGCCGGCAGAAAGGCGAGACGACATTGGAGGATGCCTTCAAGGAATTCAGACGTATTACAGATAACCCACCGCTATTCACAGGTATCACGACGTTCGCACACTTGCCAGATCCGGCTTGTTTCTCGGAAGATCTACCAGATGGTTCCTACGACATAGCATTCGTGGGCTCACCGTTTGATACGGGTGTGATTTACAGGACAGGCGCAAGGTTTGGCCCGGCCGGAATTCGAATGGGATCGCGAAGACTAGGAAAGTGAGTGCGCTCGAGGTTGTGTGTCTGCTGTTTGCCATGTCAAGACGTGCCCGCAGCCCCTGTAATTATGCCGTCTCTATACTGATGAGTGTGTGTGTGCATCAATAGGTACAGCGGACACAGTGTAGAACTTGACTACAATCCGTTCAACTCACCCTTCACGGTGGTCGATTGCGGCGATGGCAAGTGGACGCTCCTCAAGGCACGAGCAGAAAATCGAGAACTAACACGCAACCAGCGCCGGCAACTCCAATGGACAATCGTGTGGCTATCAAGCAGCTCGAACAGGCCCATGAAATAATCACATCCCGCAAGCCGGCCAACGAGACACTTGTCAAGCATCCAAAGATCATCACGCTCGGTGGTGATCATACCATAACCCTCCCCGCGCTAAGAAATGCGTACAAGCAGTGGGGTCAGCTCAGCATCATCCACTTCGACTCTCATCTTGACACATTCAACCCGAACAGCTTGAAGGACATCTACGGAGGAATTACCAGCAACTACTCTTCTGTGAACCATGGAACTTACTTCCACATCGTACGTGTCTACGACCCAGTTTGGCCCCTTCACGTGCTTACAATGCCTAGGCGAAGGATGAAGGCCTTCTCAAAGACGACACCAACATCCATGCTGGTGTCAGATTGATGCTCTTCGACCCTGTCGGAGATATCGAGGAGGACGAACGCTGTGGCTTCGACACCATCAAAGCAACCCAGATGGAGACGCTGGGTGTCGACGGCATCGTGGAACGTCTTAAGCGCCGCGTTGGTGACAACCCTGTATACATGTGAGCATGATTACGCCACCTCGGCATCAGACTTCTGAGCCACATTGCTAATTGTTTTCCAAATCAGCTCCATCGACATCGATGTCCTTGATCCCGCTTTTGCCCCTGCCACGGGTACGGCTGGTACGTCTTCTGTTCCTTATCCTCATTGAAAAGGCCGATTTTCAGCTAACATGATCCCGTAGAACCCGGTGGTTGGACGTCTCGAGAGATGTTGTCCATTCTTGAGGGACTTATCGGTATTAACCTCGTGGGCGCTGATATCGTGGAAGTGGTAAGTTGACCCTGCACAGAAATCATCCCGCAATTGACTACTGACTGTCGCTTAGGCTCCGGCTTATGACACAAATGCTGAGACAACGACCATGGTGGCAGCCGAGATGTTGTATGAACTACTGATCGTGATGCAAAAGAGCCCCCTGTGAGATCTCAAAAGCACACGCCTTGCCAAGCTGTGTAGAGGTTGTTTTAAGGCTTTGTACATTTTGTTAGCTCAACAATATATGGTCATCTATTCGCAGTTCATAGCCGGGGTATATCAAAAAATAGATAAAGTAGTAAAATTTGGCAAAATGTCCACTGCTCCTCAGCAACCTGTCACGGGATCACATAATATAGCGTGCCAAAGAAAAGAGCCTCCAGGGCTCGAGAACATGCCAAAATTTCCACGTTTTACAACATTTCATTATGAGTTTCAACATTCTAGGTCTAATAAGTGAAGGTGAAGTATGCAAATGGGAACTTTGAGAGCTATGTCATCTAATGGCCTAGCAGAGGCGAAATTCTGCTCCTCTGACTCTTAACTTGATACGATTGCATTTCTTTTGGGCGCGAATGTGTTGAGTATTCAAGCAATTGGCTTTTGATTTGTAGAGGATTATATCTTCATATCTAGCTAGAGGGAAAGATATGCATGTTCTATTAGACAATCTTTGGTGTACACTGCCGGACTTTCTTCTTGGGGAATTTATGCCACTTCAAACAGGTGACCTGATCATGACGGTCAGGATCTCGTACAGGATCTCCGCAGCCAACTGTCCCGTCTGCTCTGCGACCGTGTCGTACATGGGGGCCACTTCCACCAAGTCAGCGCCGACAATCTTCAGGTCCGCCAGCCCGCTAATGATGGCGAGGACCTCACGGCTGGTCCATCCACCTGGCTCAGCTGTGCCGGTGGCCGGGGCAAAGGCCATGTCCACACTGTCAATGTCGAAGGACAGGTATACCGGCCCCGTGCCGACGCGAGCCTTGATCTTCTCAATGACGCCCTTTACGCCGATCTTGTCGATCTCGCGACCCTTGACCATGTCAAAGCCACACTTGCGGTCGTGGGCCTCGTCACCACTGTCGAGGTAGACGCCCTTGATGCCGGCGTGCATGTTGGTCTCGTTGCCCAGAATGCCCTCGTCGTGCGCGATGTGGAAGTACGTGCCGTGGTTGACGCGCGAGTACCTTGACTCCGGCGCGTGGATGCGCGGCCGGAACGTGTCGACGTGCGAGTCAAAGTGGAGGATGCTCAGCGGGCCCCAGTGCTTGTAGGCGGCGCGCATGGAGGGGAGCGTGATGGTGTGGTCGCCTCCGAGGGTGATGATGCGCGGGACGTTGGGCGTGGTGGTGCTGTTGGCCGGGGTGTATGAAGCGATGATCTGGTGCGCCGTCTGGATCTGGGTCAGGGCGACCCTGTTGTCCATGGGCGTCACTCTGAAGGCGATGGCGTGTTAGCGATGTTCTGGAGGACTGACACGGGCATGGGGGAACAAAAGAGAGAAAAATCCTACGGGATATCACCACAATCTACAACTCGCGCATTCTTGCCGTCGAAAGGGTTGAAGTCATTCTCGACTGAATGTCCCGAGTGCTTGGCCAACCTTCTCGAGCCAAGCCTGATTCCCGTGGGGCCAAATCGGGCTCCCGGCCGGTAGGTCGTAGCAGTGTCGAAAGGAGCCCCCACGAATGCAATGTCTATGGGCTCGGACTCCAACACGTCCTTCTTGAAGCACGCAAGCTGCGGCAGATGCGCAAACGCTCCCGTGTCGGAGAAGAGCGGCGGGTTCTCTAGAGCAGGGGCGAGGAAGTCAAACGCCTGGTTCAGTGTCTTGTCGGTCGACTCCTGGGCGGATTGAAGGAAGAACGGCCGATCGACATGGTTCTCCTCGTAATGCAAGATGGCCGGATGCTTGTGCTGCTTGTGCTGCTTTCCAGATGCCACACAAGCCAAGGCTAGAGCGCCAATGCTGGCCGCAAGAGTCTTGGTGAGCATTGCAGCGTGACGGGGACCTGCGTATGCTGAAGAGAGGTGGTGGTCTTGAACAATACAAGCCGATGGCGGGCGATGAGACTGTCAAGAAGCGACCGAGTAAGTTTTGAGGAGAGATCTGAGAGATCTGGAAAGGAAAAAAAACACACACGAGACGAGGAAATACGACGAACAGAAAGACGTGCTCGAAGCAGGCATCATAATCCATTGGAAGCGCCTGGGAACTGTGGACTACCGGTACCGGTACTGCATAGTCAGGGTTGTCGGCCTCCTCGTGGCTTGTGACTCGTGACGGAGCTCATGCACGTAACCCGACCCGGCCATACTGCATAGTACTGCACCATCCTGGCTGACTCGGGCGGGATCTCTCGGTGGGTCCTCTACTCTAGCGGGGTGGAGCGCCGCCGTGAGCCCGGGACAGTCGGACAGTCCACTTTGGCCTTATCTCTAAGCGCCACCGTCCATGCCAATGAAGAGGCAGTATTACCGCCTATCAGCGTTGATGGCCTCGTGGAGATGGCGCCCAGATGGATCTAACGATAATGCATAGTTGACATGGGGCTTCTATCTCTAAGCGCCACATCTGGCTGAGTCTAGCTCAATCGAGCTTGACGGGAATAACCCTTGTCTGTGTCTTCGGGTTTACGAATCGAATCGGTCAAGATAACGAAACTGGCCGTACTTATCTACTATATGATCCAGGCTCATTTACACGCTCTAGCTTCAGACGCTAGACTTGATTGTGGCGGCGCGGCAAGGGGATCGACGACGTTTGGCTCGCGCGTTATCGTATGCTGCGGTGATTGAAAACCATATATCTCTGCTGGCCCGACCGTGAACACAAAATCTTGAAGAGAAGAGTTTTCAGAGGCGCGCCCAAGCAAAAACTGATCCGTCTACCTGCCACTATCTCGTAATTCGAGCTTGATACTGGAGCACTTGGCAAGCACAACCCTCGCAACTCGAGTCACCTAACCATCCATGGCGGAGGAAAGGATCTCCACGGGCGGGAAGTCTCCCGTTCCCGCGTCCGAGCTCAAGCATGACTACCATGAGAAGCAAAGCACGCTGGTAGAGGGCCAGGATCCCGAGCGCTTTGGGTACACCCAGGTAAGCGATTCGACCTTGCGAGTCGATGCACCCACAGAGCTGACATGCGATTCATCCAGCAACTGACTCGAAACCTGGGCCTGATGTCCATGATCGGCATGGGATTCGCCGTGTCGTCCTGCTGGACCGCCATGGGCGGCACTTTCCAGAACGCCTTCAACGCCGGTGGCCCTGTGACCCTGTCCTTCGGGTGGATCGGTGTCACCCTGTGCGCCTTGTGCGTTGCTGGCAGTCTGGCCGAGATGTGCTCCAGCATGCCGACCAATGGTGGACAGTTCTCGTGGACGGGAATGCTTAGCTCGGAGAAATGGGCACCGATCACGGTAAAGAATCCCCAGGCTCTGCGAGCACTTTGTAACGCTGGCCGCATGCTAATGGCAAGCATATAGAGCTGGATCACCGGATGGATCCAACTGATTGGTGTGCTAGCCCTCGGCAGCACCGGGCTTCTGTTTGCCGCGCAGTACATCATGGGTGTTGCGGTTATCCTTAACCCGACATACACGTCGGAGCGCTGGCAGATGGTGTTGGTGATGTACATGATCGCGATTTTGATCACCCTGGCAAACATCTACGCGGTCAAGCTACTGCCTCACTTGACCACCGCATCGCGTAAGTCGCTCTTGTCTCACTATTTCCGCAAGTGAATTGTGAGCGAAACTAACTTGAGACTCACAGTCGTTTGGAGTGTTGTTGGCTTCCTCGTCACAATCATCGTGCTCCTTGTCATGATTCCCGAAAAGAACAGCGCCTCATATGTTTTCACGAGCTATTCCAACTTCTCCGGATATGAAGAGAAGGGTATTGCAGTTATCATCGGCCTTCTGCAATCCTTCTGGGGTAGTAAGTATACATTCCTGTTAAGATTACATGTTTGGAAGAACACGTCTAACAGACTTCTTAGTGCTGTGTTATGATGCGCCGGCTCACATGGCCGAAGAGATGCACAACCCCGCAGTCGACGCTCCACGCGCCATGATCACCACAGTCATTGTTGGTGGCATCACCGGCTGGGCTTTCCTGATCGCTGTACTGTTCTGCGTGGGCAATATCGAGGAGGTCTTGGGCACTGCGACAGGACTGCCTTTCATCCAGATCTGGTATGACAGCACCCATAGCGACGCAGCCATCATCATTCTCGGACTGTTCCAGATCATCTGCGCATCCCTGGCGGCCCTCATGTTGCTCACCGAGGGATCCCGGACGGTCCACGCCTTCGCCCGCGACCACGGCCTCCCTTTCGCATCCACCTGGAGCAAGGTCAACCCCAGGTTCAATGTCCCGATCAATGCGATCTTTCTTGCTGTCGGCGTGCAGTGCGTACTGTGCGCCATCTACTTCGGCACAGCCACTGGCTTCTATGCCTTGACTTCGGTGGCCACCATCGGCTTCTATGTCTCATATCTCATGCCAATCCTGGTCCTGTTGATACGTGGCCGAAAGGTCCTCAAGCCTGGCCCCTTCCACCTCGGAAAGCTTGGTCTGCCGGCGAACCTGATCTCGGTTGTGTTCCTGACGTTCGGCATCATCTTCTTCTGCATTCCCTCCAGCCGCCCTGTTACTGCTCAGAGCATGAACTACACAATCGTTGTGCTCTCCGCGGTTGCCATCCTGTCAGGCATAAGTTGGTTCACAGGTGGTAGGAAGGCTTACGTGCCGCCCAGAGAACTCCGAAGTTACCATTCCGACTCAACTATCAGCCAGGAGTAGTGCGATGTTGAAGCTATCCTAAAGATACGGAAGGAGAAGTTTCGGCGGTGACGTTGGGTTGAGACGATCAAACGCACGGGGGACCCAATTTTGAGACTTTGTACTTTAACATAGTTATATTTATCCTATTCGAATGCGCTAGACCTTTATCTCAATTCATAAGGAATTATTGACGAGAAGTCTCGGTGCCCACATAGTTATGAGAATCGCGCAACATCGTCCTCTTCTGATGATAAGTAACGAATAGACAAACCAGAGACAATTGCTGTCTTGAAATTAACATGGAGCCTGCTTGATTCCTCAATTGATTGTGGCAGCATTATTGAAAGATGGGCCGACCAATACAGCAAAGCTTCTGTGCTCCAAGTGAGGTTTAGCCGCTGAAGATATTCCCACTTGCGGCAGATGGTGATGATGCCTTTCAAGCGTCATAACCCTACCCCAATGATATCCAAATGCTAGCAAACAACGATATATCATCTTCGTTGAGGATTGATTATTTGTTGTCCGTCCACATTCGTAGTAGCTGACACTCTCCTCGAGAGTTATCATGGTCGCCGGAAGCCGGAAGCTGGAAGCCCGAAGTCGGAAGACGGAAGTCGGGAACCGATAGCCGATGCGAACTCCTACCGCTGATGACAGTCCAGTTTGAGTGCGATGTGGTAATTGTGCTTCAGTACTCAGGTCAGACTAAGAGACCAATTATGCGCTCTCAGAATATCGCCAAAGCTGACGTCGTTGCCTTGACTCCTTGCTGCCCACAGGGCCTCGAATACATACCGTGCCTTCTCAAAATGGGCAAGGCCATGCTTGATGTGTCCCCTCTCGATATATTGTCTTATAAGGCCTTGTCTCTCCAACCCTACAAATGGGGCAGCCATGGCCAGAGGCCAGAGTATCGAAGCCCTTGGAACTTCTGAACAGGCATCGACAATGCTTTCAGACAAAGTTACAAGCTCATCGTCTGTCAGAACAACGTACTGCCAGCGGCAAGCAATACGGTGAAGCTGGATCTGGGCCGCCATTCGATACGTTTCTGCCACTTTGATGTATTCTGGAGGGCTATCGCATGACAGCCTCCGGGATTGTAGACCTCTGACAATACCGATGATCTGATTGACGATCGCGATTGATGTTTGTGCATTGCTTTCGCATTCCAGTCGTCGTAAGCAGTTGATATAGTAAAACACTCGAGCGGCTGCGCCCATCAAACAGTCGTAATCAGGCTTGCTTGCTTGCAAGGGTACTTCTGCGTTGTTGAGAACATCCTGCCATAGCTCCTGATCGAATATGGGGTCTGTAGTCAGGGACAGGCAGTCGTGATATGCGAACATGCGAAGCATTTGATTGTGCTCTGGCGGCGGGGTTCCATGAGCACGCAGTTGCAAGAGACTCTTTGTTCCCTGATGATGAACCAGCCATGTACTTGTTTCGCCACGAGTAATCTCTATCGAGCATAGCATCAGAGTTGCAGCAAGGTTATACTGGTACAAGTCCTCGTATTGGCCGGGCCGCTGCAATATATCGTCTCGCTGTTCGTTGAGATGCCGAATAGCCTCGGACGTCGCGCTGATAGCTTTACCATGTAATTCAAGAGCAACCGGACTGAAACTTGGTGTCCTCTGAGCGTAGTGCGAGGCTGCATAGCTCAGGATGGAGTATAACAAGGCAGTGGATCCTTGTGAAAGTCCCTGGATAGCCAATTGAAGGAATGTGGTCAAGAAGATATTCTGATCATTGTCAAAGACAGCAGCCATATGGGCCGCTGAATCGGCATAATATCGTAACAGCTGTCCATTCATACCCCGGATCAATTCATTGGCCGACGGGTAGATGCGTGGTGGTATGGCATTATTGCTGCATACAGACTTGGATAGCGTTCCTAGAGACTGGAGACAGGGATCTGCCAGGCAATTCTCAGCCGTTTGAGCCTGCATTGCCCGTGATAATGCCAGTTGGGGCCATCTGCACGTCCGGCCATGCTTCTTGCATCGATCACAGTCGGGCTGCGTACCATGTTTAGAAAAAGATAGGATTGTAGGGGTGTTCATAATACCTTTCTCATATCACATTTCTTTTTAGCTTCTCTGCATATAAGGCAGCCAGTCCGAAGACGAGCTTTCCGTTGTGTAGACATGGGAGTTCGTGAATCAAGTCGTGGATTGTCGCAGTCTTT
This sequence comes from Phaeoacremonium minimum UCRPA7, assembly GCF_000392275.1. NCBI lineage: Eukaryota > Fungi > Ascomycota > Sordariomycetes > Togniniales > Togniniaceae > Phaeoacremonium > Phaeoacremonium minimum. The sequence goes on along the minus strand of NW_006921281.1, from coordinate 10,767 downwards.
GTTGTGCGCGGATTTGCACTGGTCTGGTTACAGCAAGATATCGAGAAGATGTCGTCGAAGAGAGGCCATAGATAAGCGTGGGGAAGAAAAAGTCAGGTGTAAGTCCACTAAATCATTCATGATGGAAGCGCTAAACATGCCCCGCCACAATACCTGCGCGCAGTAACAGAATACAGGGAACACTGCACCGATCCAAGTTAGTCTCTGAAAGTATTATGCAGTAGTCATTCCAAGTACCTACCTACACATGCGCCAACGCTTGATCATGTGACGTCAGTAACATTAGTGCGTATCTGCTCATTATAGATTATATGTGTTTTTGTTTCGATCTTTATCATTTAACCTAACGCTGAGAAATCCTCAATGCATCAGATTAGCACTTTACTACTCTAGAGAATCTGTAGGCAAACTTGAATATGAGGATTGTTTTCTATATTTTGATAGTATTTGCCTTGCGGCTGTTGGGAACTGCAGCAGGTTCATTTGTTCAGTATCCGTTCCATCATGCAGGCCTGAGGATGCTCCTGTGTGAAGAATATGCCATCTTGTATAAATGCGTGATGCTACCTTTACTTACGAGCTCTTTCCCAACGTAATGACGCTGAACACGGTGTTTCTATCAGCCGTAGTCAGGAATTTTCTTACGCCTTTCTCTAGGGCGGCCTCGCTGAGCATGTCGTCTCCTTCCCCAACCCTATCGCCATCAATCGGGCTATCTACATTTTTTTTTCTAACTTTAATATTAACCCAATCTAATTTAATTTTATATTAAGGTCATTATCTCATCTAAAAGGCCGGCTTCTATAGCTATAGCCTACCGAACTCAGTACGTATAGACACCTATTTGAGAAATGAAATAATCAGCTGAATGAAAATTCTCGCCTTTTTCCACCGTCTGCGACCGACAACTCAACTACTCCGACATAGTAGCTCTAAGCAAGCCCTTTAGCAGCACTCAAGCCCTACCATACCCATAGTTCCACTCGCTGTCAGTCGAGGCCCGTTCTCTCAAAGCAGTAGGAAGAAGCTTTGCGGTACGGGCCATTTAGGTCAGCCGCCACTCTCACCTCTCAGCAACGAAGTGGCGCTACTAACTTACGACAGTATTCTCGCGGTGGTGATCGTCGCTTAGGTGTGCAACCGGAATACTTGAACGACGTGAGCGATTGTCGTGAGGCCAAAGCTTATAGCATAGAGATAAGCCGCTTCCCCTGATGGGGAATACTGGAAGAGAGCGGTCACAGACTGACATGGAAAGTCGTACTTCAGAAGAAAAAAGGCACAAATGTATCGAAATATGAAACGATAAGAGATTCTGAGCACCGTCATGCGGTTTGGTACAGAGTAGTAGCTGCAAGATGTCTAAATCTAGACGTTGGCTCATATAAATGCTGTCTTAGGTAGAAGATAGGCTCCACAAATTATCGTTGCTTGGGTCGTATGCCCTGTGCACGTCTCTGGATGTTTCGGGCTCAACCTTATCGCCCCTCTTACATGTCAACTGCGTTTCGTTTCGTGTGCTATTTCTGGCACGAATACTTGTTCTTTCAATACTCTGTCAAATCTCTGATGATTGTTTCGGGCCGAATAGCTCAGCGTGATTGAGGCTGGCGACACGCCGCAAATTTGTGAGCGATATGCCGCTTCGCGACCCCTGAGTCTCAGACTCAGCCTCAAAAGCAATAGCCGTCACCAGCGCGCAAATCAATGAACAGCCACACGGCGTTCTCCATTGAGTAGTTGTCGCCTTGTTTTTTCTGCGTGAATCCGAAAAGCGCTTTCATCGATACGAAATTCGATTGAGGCAATGTGCGGTGTAGGAGGAGATCTGATCCAGGGGGTTTGCTGCAATGCTGGATGTAAGAATGATACGCGGAAATGGGCTTCTGGGACAGTACGCACGGGTGCGGTTGGGAGCCTGCGATTCACATCTCCCTTTAATGGAGTACACTTTGCGCGGACAATGTTAAGCAAAGCACGTTTCGTATCGTGGCTCATCTTAATGTTGCATATCTTCTCTACTTCTTCCACCGCGCAAGGGAAGTTATTTATAAGTCGTGGCTGCCGAAGACACCAAAAGCGATGGTAGATAAAACCACTATCTGATCTTTCATGTTGGACCTTGATCAGTTACATCTCACTCCATACCGTCTTTCGTTGACCTCCACTTCAATGCCCTGTTCAAAAGCCGATATTCCTACAACCACCCAATTTTACATATCGGATAGCGTCCAAAGATGGCAGTTGGCGAATTCGTCCTCTATCATTACAACCCATCGTAGCGGCGGCTGTCATCTTCATCGTGCTGTTATCTGTGGCAGCATGTGGGCACGCATTTCAGCTACTACAACCCAAAAGGTGGTACTTTATACCCTTCTTGATACGATGTGCTTGCAAGTGGCTTGAACTGAAGTTGAGCCAAGGCCGAGTGTTGACAGAACCTCTTGTTGGCAGTTGAGGCAGTTGGTTATGTTGGCCGTGCCATCTCAGCTACACAGTCTCCGGACTGGACGACGATGCCTTATGTTATTCAGAGCCTTTTGCTCCTCCTTGGACCAACTCTTCCAGCAGCTTCCATTTACATGGTTCTGGGCCGCTTGATTCTTCTTCTTCAGGCCGATTCTCATTCGCTTATCAGGCCAACAATACTAACAAAGGTTTTTGTCTTGGAAGACGTTGTTTCGTTCTTGTCAGGAGGTGAGTGCAGCTCCATTCAACTTGAGAAAGAAGAAGTAGAGGGGGAGGGTCACCATGGAGTCGGCGCTGACGTAGTAAGATAAGGCGGCGGCATGCTTGCGAACACAAAGACAAAGGATAGACCAAAGCAGATCAGAATATCATCGTTGGCGGTCTCGGTATATCCAAATCGTCTTCTTGGGATTTTTCATGATTGTACTGTTCGTTTTCCATCAACGGATTTCGGCCAACCCTATCCCCCGAAGTCTCTCCATTCAAGCGCCCTGGCAGAGATATATCTTCGCCCTCTACGCCGCGAGCATGTTTATCATGACAGGTTCCGTCTATCGTATCGCTGAATACATCGCTGGTTGTGACAGCGAGTTGCAATCCACCGAGGTCTACATCTACATCTTCGATGCATCGTTGATGTTCATTGTGGTCGCAATGTTCAACGTATGTCATCCCAGTCGTATTATCTGGGAAACACAACGAGTTTGAGATGTTGGACAACGAAGGATGAAAGACTGGCCCGAGCGTTGGAGACGATAACATAGCGTTCGCGATAGTTTCCGAGACGTAGCTGTAGGCTCTTTGAATGTAATTCTCTCTCTCTGACAACCCTTTGTGGTACGGCCCATTAGCGTGTTCTGCAGCATCTATCGGAGCATGCGGCTCGAGTCTCGTTTTTGAGGGAACTGTTCAGATTGAGCACATAGATATACCCGTGGCCAACCAGAGAGCTAGAGTCATTTCACATATGCGCTACAGGTCGGAAGGATATTGGTGGGTTGCGAAGGGATTGAGTAGACAAGATTCAACGATGATCTCATTCCCTGAAATATTTCCGAGTTCCAATTATCCGCGTCTTGGATGCACTGTGGTAGCTGTCAATAACAGGGTAACCAGTTTGCATTTATTTGGAGAGTTTAAATTCTGATTTGCACCTTGAGCCCCATCAGATGTGTCATCATTTAGCTGAAACGCATTGATAGCTATGTAAGCCAGTGATTGACGGGGCTTCGAATCGAGGGCATATGTGCCGTCGAAAGACGAACAATGAGCTGGCTGTTCGAAGATAAACGTCTGGTAAGGTCCAGACCTTCCTTCTGTTCTAGTAGATCGAGAAGATTCTCTTGAGTGGCCACAAAATCCGTCTTGTCGACGGCAAGTTGGGCTGGTCTTGGTCAAGTTCACAGACGGAAAGACAGCACCCGAGGCAAACCTAAATGTCTTTATCGGCTCGCAACCATATCTTGTCTTGTTGACTTCCCTGGATTTCTATTGGGCACCTACAATCAACGCCCTTGGTCCGGCCATCCACTCCGCCCAGTCGTGCCCAAGATACTGGGTGATAGCGTCAAGCAGAAAGGTGCCAGCATCACCGATCAGCCAGATTTCTTTCCCATAATGTAAGAGGGCAGAGTAGTAGCCTAAGATGACGATGGCTTCAGGCTGTAAGCGTGCAAGCAAATCCACAAATTCGGGAGGTAACAGAATTGACCACCAAAAAATGACATGTATTGTGCGCCACTGCGATCTCTCGCCTTGAGCCTCGTCGAAGCCTACCTGCAGAAAATGAACAGCTTGTCGACACGCCTCACGGACCGTATCGTCGAGGTTGGCAGACGATATCAGCCGGAGGACGCTGTCGCAATGGTGACCAGTTGTATGGATGTCGAGGATCGCTGTACCCCACGAGATGGCAGGTGCAAGCTCTGACTGCATCAGAAATGGGTAGGCGTCGGCTGCGATGTTCCGCATGCTTCGATGAAGCCGCAGAAATTGAACATAACGCTCAAGGAAAGATATAAAACCACCTGCTCGATTCACGAGCGTATCAGACAAAAGGTGACGGCCCAAAAGGGAGGAGAAGAGCAGCCTTGCAACACAAGAAGACTCGCATATTTCTTCCTTATCTGTATTGAATAGTGAGAGAGCGTGGGTCTGTAGAAGCATAGCTTCGTGTAAGTATAGGCTTCTCTTAGAGTGGTTGAGAGAGGCAAGGCGGCAGGCGGAGATGGCCAACGCTTCGTACATCAAGTACGGAGCGTGAAACCCAGATTCGACTATCAATTGGGTGGGGTCAGGAAAGTCTTGCCCAAACCCAATGGCAAACGTGTCTCTTGTAAAATTGTGCAAGAGTTCCAGGTGCAGGAAGTTGACGACTGGCCCCCCTTCGAAGCTTGTCGAACAAGACAGTGCAGATGATGAGCGCTCGCGTGGTGATTGCAGGAGAATTTGTGGAGCGGACGAGATACTCCTGGGCTCTCTGCCTGTAGACAGGGAAGCGTGCTTGCCGACTTTGAGAGACTCCCCAGTGTAGACGCACTGCCGCTCTGCCATGTCACAATTGGCACATATGGGATGTCTTTCATCACACTAAGTTGTGTCAGTCAGCAGAGCGTTCAAGCAGAGATGACTCATGAGTACACCAGCCAACCCACCCTGATATGGCGTCTCTTACACTCCAAGCAACCCGCCCGTGACTTGGTGTGGCCTCGGCGAGGTTTGGCGAGATTGGCGTTTGGGTCAGAGTCGGAGCCATGGGGCGAAGGAGCCGCCATTGCTTTGCTGAGAGAGCCCAAGACGAGAGTTAGAGATGTAGCAAGGCCGCCTGGCGCGATGAGCAAACTGTTTGTAGCTTGAAGCGCCCTGAAATTCAATGCAAAGCCTTCAAGCTGACGAAAAGCACTCGCACAGGACCGTGAAACACTCGCTTATGCCACTTTAGGTAAGGTGTCTAGTACTCGCCACACACCACGCAGTATGACACACTGTAAGCTTTGTCTTTCCTACCTTTTCAACGACTAATAATTAGTGGCACTTTAAATATATAAAATAATTCGGGTTAGTCCCGAGGGTTTGGGAGGCGGTGAGACCCCCCCAGGAGGGGTATATATAATTGTAAGGTGAAAGTGACTGATAGCACATACAGTTTGACGTACTGTGTGACTTTTGACACCTTACATAAAGTGGCATAACGCGAGTACTTTGCGCCGGCTTACAAAGCCTTGGGTGCAAAGTGATATATTGAGACTAAACTGATGAAGGAATGAACCTCTGGTGCTAGCTATCTGTGGCAATAGCGCGTTTCTGAGTGATGACTAAGCTCCGCTCCAACAGCTCTCACAAATCAAGGGAAGGAGCCTGCTGCGGAGTACAGGAGGCTAGGCGAGATTAGATCTAGTCTCGTCTAGTAAGGTGTACTATGCAGTAGTAAGGTGGGGTTTATACGCGTATTGACACTACTCCCAATTTGGGATAGCCCTCCCTCATCACCCTTTGGCTGCGGGAGTGTCCTTGAACAAAGCACAGCACCTTGGCAGATTATCCCTGCGTGAGCTTGATTCATCTCCGGCTTGGTGGATGCTGAGGGTCCCTACTAGCGGAATGCAAGTCCAAAGAGAGGTTTGTGTGGCATGATTTGTCCAATCACCCGTATTGTATCTTTCCTGAGACGAGATCGGCCCGTATTACAACTGTTTGTATTGCCATAATGAGCGACTTTAGTGGGGAACGAGCAACAGTATTCAACTCTTTAGATTCCTCCTCCTCCTCTATATTGACTTGAGCTCCAAGACAGTGCTAAAGCGCAAGCATGGCCGAGTCTCCTCAACCAAAGATGACTACTAATCGAGACCCCGAATTGGGAGAAGCTATGCGTGAGAAGTCCAACGTCTTCGCCCAGCACAACGGTGAGGCAGGCGTCAACTCGACGAACCAGCCCTCAGATGACACGATCGAGGACACCGATATTGTTGATTGGGCTGGCACCACTGACCCAGAACACCCTTTGAACTGGCCTGATACGAAGAAATGGATGAACATAGCGGTCTTGTCATCGCTCAGCGTGGTAACGTCGGTTCATGCTCTTATACAAGCGCACCCACCTGCGCGTCGTTCAATCTCTTGCTGACCGATCTTAGTCCCTTGGGATCGTCCATGTTTGCGCCTGGAATACCGAGAATCATGGAAGAGTTCCACGACGATTCCTCCATCACAGCGACGTTTCTTCTCTCGATCTACGTTCTTGGGTTTGCCTTTGGCCCTCTATTGGTTGCTCCAATCAGTGAAGTATATGGTCGCAGATACCTTTACATCTATGCAAACATGTTGTTCGCCGTGTTCACTATCGGCGCCGCAATGAGTACGAGCGTGGCTATGCTACTCGCATTCCGCTTACTGATGGGTCTTTCTGGCGTTGTGCCGCTTACCATTGGGAGCGGGAGTATTGCCGATATGATGCCCACCCAGCAACGAGGGAGGGCTGTATCGCTCTGGGCGTTAGGTCCTTTACTCGGGCCATGTATTGGTCCCGTTGCTGGTGGCTACCTAACGCGGGCAGCTGGGTGGAGATGGGTGTTTTGGTTGATTTCTATCTTAGTAAGTGCTAATGAGGTTTTGAGAACGTATCCGACCATGCTTATGAAGTTTCTAGTCCGGCATTTTCATTCCTATATCGTTCCTATCCCTGCGCGAAACCTTCGCTCCGGTTCTTCTCGAGCAACGTGCACGTCGACTTCGTAAGGAAACTGGCAACAAAAACCTGCGTAGTCGTCTTGAGACACAGAGCACCATAGCAGACAAATTCCGGCTTGCTGGGGCCCGTCCAATCAAGCTGTTAGTGGCTGTACCGATTGTGACACTTAGCGCGCTCTATATAGCAATTGCTTATGGCATATTATATCTTCTAATCGCCACATTCACGTATGTCTTCACCGAAGATTACGGGTTCGATGAAGGCTCCAGTGGCCTGTCCTTCCTTCCAGCTGGCATTGGCATGGTCATTGGCGTGGTGGGCTTTGGTCAACTCACGGACTTGATGGTGAGAAGGACGGAGGCGAAGGGCTTACAACATAGACCTGAGAACCGCTTGAAGCCTGTTATGACTATCCCGTGTGGGTTGGCAATGCCGGTGGGTCTATTTATCTATGGCTGGACAATCGAAAAACATGTACATTGGATCGTACCAATGTTTGGTGTTCTGATTTTGTGTACCGGTCTCATGGGCATTATGGTAGGTCCAAATCAATCGAATGAATACAAGTGTATGGCTGACATATGTACAGACTTGTATACAGAACTACTTGATTGATGCATATCCACAATACGCAGCGTCCGTAACTGCAGCCCTAGGAATTTTAAGGTCTCTCCTAGGCGCATTGCTGCCTCTCGCTGGCCTACAATTGTACGATGCTCTAGGTATTGGTTGGGGCAACAGCTTATTGGCATTCATCGCGCTTGCGCTAGTGCCAATACTAGTAGCCTTTTATGTTTACGGTAGTCGAATCAGAGAGAAATTCACCCCCAATTTATGAGCGAAGTCTGTCTATTCAGCTGAAGTACCCTATGTTGATCCGGTGGTTAGGTCGTCAGTCGAGTTAAGCAGCAGGCGCAGCATGGGTGAATTTTTTAAGAATGCGGTACATTCAATCATTACATTATAAGCTAGGAAAGTAGTAGGCATTATTGTACCTAGAAAATTTAATTCCTTATTTTCGATGGTCAGTTCTATGAACTGACCACACAGTCCAACTACAAATGATATATTGCTCAGCAACGAGATGTCAGTTTAAGTAAACTAGGTGAAATTTGTCAAGGTATCAGTCACCATAGACCGTCACTGCTTTTGAGTCCGTCTATGCCGTCGAGTTCTCTTATATAGGCGCTTTCTCTTCAACCTCCTCCTATACACTTCTGTCGCTAGCTATGACTTTGATAGCAACTGGGGCCGCTGGTCATGAAGATCAATACTATTACTCTATTTGTCGTTACTACCGAGATTCGTTAGTTTAGATGGCCTTAGTTAATGAAAACGCTGTATTATCCTCATCCTCGTCTTTGTTCTCTCTAGCTTGTAACACTTCGGTACTAACTACTACTACCTAATACTATCTATTCCGACCTCCTCCTAATTTGCTATTGCCTAGGCTAAATTTAACCTAGTCCCTCGGTTAGTATCCTCTCTATTGCTTCTGGTACTTATGGGAGTATTTATATGTAATACTAAGGCTCTTGGGCTTCATTATCAGAGACTAGGCAGTAGCCGCCTGATAGATTTTGGTAAAGGCATGCAAGGTACTGAATCTACAACGATGTACAGATATACCACCAGCTCGAATATTAAAGTAATATGAGATAACAAGATGAAGTCAAGACAACAGTATTAGGACGATTGAATTGCACCATTGATTTACGCACCTAGCGGATGTCATGGTGGCCTCAAGTGATCTGACAAACTCGAGAGACTGGCCAGGCGTCCCTGGACACCGCCAGAGGGAGTACGTGCCATCTTTGAGCCTTTCCTCATCGCCCAATCCCGCTCCATGGCACACGCCACGGTGCCAGGGAGGTTCACCGGGCTTGCTTCAGTCTGTTTTCCTACAACCGAGGGCCTCGGCTCAACCCATCGTCTGCCATGTCGACCGTGTTGTAGACGACCACAATTGTACCAGGCAATCGTCCGCACCGACCAAAGCAACCTGCACCTTGTCATTTGCCACCGTTGGCCTGTAGAAAGTGTCCATAGACAGGCCTCACTAGGCATCCGTCGGTCGGCGAGCAGATGCCAGACCACGGAGGTACAGGTCCGGAGACCACATCTACAGGCCAGGCCAATCTCATGGAGTAGCTTAACTTCGCGCGTGGCAAGGATAATGATGACCCAGAGGATCCCTTTCACTGGCGCCATATTCTGTATGGTCAGTCTGCTGAGCCGACTACATCCCGGCTTCGCAACTTGGTGTGCTCCCCACCACCGCAGTTAGAGAGGTGTGCGGTACACTTAACGGTCCTTTCATTCCTGACACAGATAATTGGTTGATGGGCATGCTGAGTCTCGCAGACTTCACCCTTGCTAGTAGGAACGCTAGCAATATGGAGATATTAGTTACCAACTGCTACAAGATCTTGCTCTTCGCTCCATGATGCTGGGGCCAGGGTAGACGAGGAGATGGTATCGGAAAGGGCTACTACATGGGCTGACAATCACCGAGTTCTCACGGAAGAGAAACCGTGGGACAGAAACGCAGGAAAGTTTGCTGTATCCTGTTTCCAGGAGGTCTAGGTTCGACTTGGAATCACGAAACTACACGATAGGCAGAGCTGCCAGACAATGTTTCCTGTGTATTTGTCTTTTTAATATTTTTATCTGAGATAATGATATGAGACTTTGTAAAGGACTGAGGTCTACAAGGACGACGCAAAGAGCAAAGCTGTCCAGCATAAACACCTAGCAGATACAAACGTAGTCGTGGAAGCATTAACATACTGACACACGACTGCTAAGCCAGCTCCTAAATATTCCATATAGTGTGTTATATTTATCGTGATTTGAAAAACAATGCAGATCACAAACTCATCCTGTCTACATTTAATCGTTCTTGAACAAAAGTTTTCCCGGCCTGGATCTCTAACCACTACTCCATGTACTCGGAAATGTGCTTGTGCGCATCGATATACCCAAGTAAGAAAGAATACTACCACAACTACATTTTCCCTGCTTATTAGCTTCTCTATATACCTATTGTGACAAAAGAGAGCCCCGCTAAGCCTAGT
>NW_006921281.1:0-410 GCF_000392275.1 Phaeoacremonium minimum UCRPA7 | reverse complement strand
GCGCTCTACGGTCCGTCACACCTATGTACTATGCTTATATATTGCTCGGTAATGAAAGGTTTCCCCCTTTCTTTTTCGCTCCAAGTTGTAGGTAAATATTGTTAGGTCTTGTGTAAAGTTCTTCACCTGATCTTCAGTCTTTGAAAGACGGTAGCTAGAGGCCGCTAGGCCGTCGGCTAGCGATCTTACTGTTGGTGCTGTTGGGCCTCGTGCGAGCAATATCGTTGTAGGTAGGTAGATACGCGACTATAGCCATCTGACACATAGCGATCGCCAGGTGCCTCCACATTATCCTGCAGCGCGTCACCAGATAGGCTATACTATATCATCAGACAAACCCTTGCCAAATAACATCCAGCTGTATATAACACGAAGCTGCACTATCAAGAAGGGTGGGGGGGGGGGGCTGG